>NC_027755.1:35172761-35214597 GCF_000695525.1 Brassica oleracea var. oleracea | reverse complement strand
CTTTCAAGGTATTTACGTGTAGGTTACGAGAAACTATTTTCGAGGTATTTACGAGGTATTATAGCGACGTCCTTACGTGGAATATTGACGTGGTCTTTACGACGAATCGTCCTACTTCGTCTTTACGACGAAATATATTCCTCGCTAAGTTACGACGAATTAGCGAGGAAATATGTGTTACGACAGACGTGTAACGAGCAAACGCGTTTCCTCGCTAATTCGTCGTAAAGCCTCTTTTACGACGAATTGGCGAGGAAAACCGTCCTCGTTAAGATTATGTTTTCTTGTAGTGTGGGGACACGAAACTTAAGAAGGCGTGAAACATCATTAATTACACTCGGAACTGAAAGCGCTAAAATGGGCAATAGAGAGCATGCTTCAGCATTCAACCTGTCAAAGATTTGAGACAGATTGCAAGAACCTGTTTACAATGATAAAGGACCCCCGAGCTTGGCCAAACTTCTCAACGGAACTGGAGGTCATTCAAATTCTTCAGATGTGCTATTCGGACTTCAAGATAAGCTACGTGCCCAGAACGCATAATGAAATTGCTGATTCTCTAGTTAGGAATGCTCGTACTTTTCATAGATCGCTTTGCTTTATTGGGTATTCTATTCCGGTCTAGTTACACAGATCACCTCATGAGTAATAGAATAGCCGTTTATTGCTAAAAAAAAATCATATTGTTATTTTACTAGTAACGGTGTAATCACGTCTTTGAATATGTTTTCGCATACAAAAAATGTAAAATGATATTCCAAGCAGTTTCAGTTCGATTTTGTTCATGTATGTATGTAATTTCTTACCGTATTCGTTCACAATGGTTGGGAGTTTTTTTTTTGTTTTTTGGGTTGAAAGTTAATTATGAATCTAATAGACTGATGACGTCAGTGTCAAATATTTACAATAGGGCAAGCAGAGCAAATGGAGTTGGCCTGAAACAAATGTTAAATGGTCATTAGAAAATAGACAGTACTTATGTACTTGGATTAGATGTTCACCTATAAATTTTAACCTCGTGATATTGAGAATACGTGTCTGATGGGAGTAAATAAGCCTAATATATACGGTATGGTGTGTACATGGACCGCCTTGAATTATAATTAACCGGGCCTCGTGGTCTGGTGGTAAAGGAACTTCGGCTGAGGTGCCCGCCATCACGAGTTCGAGCCCTGGCTACGGAATGACTTAGGCCCCCTGGAGGGTACAGACGCAGGCTGGTTCCGGGCTCAGGAGGATTAGTGGGTTGGCCACGGCCGTCGGATCACCTCCTGATTAATTGGAAAAAAAAAAAGTACATGCCAACTATTAATCTAAATCTGGCCTATGACTGTCTCAACTATTTTGATAAACCATGTCAAACAATCAACATGAACTATGTAGAGCGTAAGTTTATAATTTAACAATTTCAAGTTTCAATGAATACATACAAACAACATCTATGATCTATGTTTATTGGTTTATATATGAGCAATTTTTAAAACCACTAGTTTAAAATTTTTGTTTCAAAAATATCATGATTTTCTAAAATAATATTTATTTATTTTTCAAAAATAATCAGTAGTAAAAAAATAATCCTAAAAGTAGACATTATAAATGCAAATCCAAAATTTTAATTGTAAACTGTTAAATATATTTTGTGTGTCTTATATTTTAGTAAAAAACCTATATTGATACTTTTTGGCCCTAACAGTTGCATTTTTAAAAGCAAAGAAGAACTTTATTTTGTGGTATTGTAATAATGTTTCATTACATATTAATTAAGGTGTGTTTGTGTCATTAAAAACCGTGTAATGAATCACTTACATAGTCTGGACCCTTCCATAAGCAAAAAAAAATGATACGCTATGTGATAAGGTGATCCAAGGATGTAACAATTTCACATAAAATTAGATAAGATTTTCCTTATCCGAACGTGTCTTTGTGGTTGATGCGGAAGCCATCATAATTGTATTTAAAATTTCCGGAATCAAGAGGAGACCTCCTATGTTATCTGGAATTCCCATATAGCATCGGCTGAGGTTGATTAGATCCACCAAAACACTATGATCTTAACCATTCATTAATGTCTGTTACAGCAATCTCCGAAGTTGTACGAGCTGATGTTGCTTGTTTCTTAAAAATGGATGAATTCTTTGGAGTTTTGAAAATATTAAATAACAAACGAAATTTAGAAATATAATATTTTCAGGCTGATATATCCTGTGATATATATATATATATATATATATATATATAGCGTCGGTATTTTTTTCCAATTTATTGTAGTTTATATCGACTTATATTGGACAACAATAAGCTTTTGTGATTTGGTTGTGAGGATATGTAAAAGATATTAAATCAAGTTCGGGAATATAATATTTTTTCCCAGTTAAAAAAAAAATAATATTTTTTCATACACCAATAAAGTTAGTTAGCAAAAAAAAACACACAAAAAAGTTCAGCCATAAGAAGTAAAACATTATCCTTTGGGCTCTAAAGCGTTTGTGCCCACATGGAAGTCCATTTCAAGATTTTGATCGTCACATGTCAACAACAAATATGACAACTTACAAAAACAAGCCAAGATAATATGGTACATAAAAGATATTTTGGTGAAAGTAGGCACATAAAAGATATTTTTATACGTATTATAATACATATAAGTATATATCAGTATATGTACATAAAATCGAGAAAGGGATGTCGAAGAAAGATACAAAAAGTAAGTAGGATAGTGATGAAGCAAATATTGAAAGCGTGATTGATTTGGTATGATAACCGAAATTGTGGTTTCTATAGTGAGAGTCAGTCAGTCAAATGATGACAAAGCTTTTATTTAATAAATTTAACCCCGAACATATGTACAAAAACCACTAAGGATTTATTCAGAAACTCAGTTAAGCCTTTCACCCTAAAACCATTAATCAATAACAATGACATACAAAACATAAATTGATGTTATGCATTCAATTATAAAAATATATATTACGAAAACCACAACTATTAAAATCAACCCTTAAATTCCTATTGATGAAAAAACAAATTTCAATAAAAACAACAACACACTAGAGTTTTTAGTATCAATTTAGATGATAATATGAATTAATTTGTAAGTAAGCATCAGAAAGCGCATTTTACCAAGTGTAAATAGTCCTACTGGTAGTTGATCTTTCTCCAAAGGAAAGAAACGTTCAGAACCAATGAATGAGTTCAAAACTTCAAATGCTTATCTAAATACGCTCATGTCTTCGGTTATTTTTTTTATTTTATCCAAATAACCGAAAATAAAAATAAAAAATGGCCATTTTCCCTCGGATAAAAAAATGTAGAGTTTAAATCATAGTCTTTTAAAACCATGGGAGCAAAATCAAAGGAAGAGAGAAGATAAATCAAATGGTGGCTGTTCAGTTGTTTAGCTGGAAGACATTGATTCTTCTACCTTCACAAGCTTCAAGACATGATGGTTTCACTTCTTTTAACAGGTTTTAAATTTGTTTTCTTCTTTTTCTTCGTCTTATAGTTTCAACTTTCTGAAAAACAATTGCTTCCATGCTGGTGCCTGTGTGTTTACAAGATATATCGCTCAAAATTGTCTTTGTTGCAGAAGATTGAGTTTGCACTCTCTGCCTTCAAGTAGAATTGATTCTTTTAGATCCCGGGGTGAGGAGGCTCTGAAACTGAAACATATTCCACGTCTCAATGTCCTTCCTCTCAACAAGGACTCATACTTTCATTATTACAGGAACCTTCAGAGTCAAATGTCAAAAGACAGGAGACAGAGAGTCGTCTAGTTTCAACTTGAATCTACCTAATGATTTCAAATCCAAAATCCATAAGGTGAAGAAGCTAAACCATGTCTAGTGTTCAATGCTTCATGTCATGTCTTTGTCTTTTTGTGTTCAATGCTTTAGCTTTCTTGTTAAATTATCAAGAAGAAAATCTCCATATCCAAAAAAATATATCCATATACATATATATATATATATATATATATGCTTTATGGTATAATCTCTCTTAATATATATATATTGCAGAGTCTCCAATATAAACTTGTACTAGGATGCATCCCACTGTATGTGATGTCGAGAATTGTGCAAAAGATCATCCATGAGCTTCCACGCCACATTCAGAACTCAGTAGGGGTTGGCTTGCCTTTTGCTTGTGCATCAAACTCTCTAAATAAACCTTCTTTAAGTGGTATCAAATGGAGTCTTGCAAGGTTCTTTTTCCTGTTCAATATTCGGCTCGAGAAGAACGTTGCTACGTATGTGTTTCCTCAACCATTACTTCTATAATCTGTGAGATTTAGTTGAAGCATCTCCCTTGGTTTAGTATATTTGTATGTACAAATGGTACTAATAGAGTTTGTTGAAATGTTATATAGATAATGTTAATGTGAGCTGGACTAACCGAAATAACTACTTTTAACAGAATACCAAACTCTGTTTCAGTTACTAACTAAAGAAAACATTTTGTTTTACTTTTACATAGTCAGGATCGCAAAATGTAATACATAGATTTTTGCTGACTATTATTGTCAGTTTCACTGTGCTTAGGATAAGCATTATATTCATAATTAGTTTGTATTTTCTTTCTTTCTTTGTGAATATTGACATTCATTCTGATGGCTATATAAGGTCCCTGGTGGTGCTTGTGATAGCATGCCTATCGTTTGTCATGATCGGAGGAATCCTATTTTTCAAATTCAGGTAACCTACCATATGGTTTTTGTCAACAGTTCACATATACTAGACTATATTTTCCATTCTGTGGTTTTGATATATTCTGGAATTTACCACTTTCTAACATGGTTTCAATAGTGCTTATGAGACTTTTCGAAGTCTTTTTTGTCTTGATTTAAAGTATTTATAGGCTTATTTCTTCGATTATGTTATCTCCCTGGATAGATCTATCCAGGTTTCATGTACAACCTTCAATGCTATTGCCTTTTTGTTTTGTGAAGGAAAGAGGATCAATCCTTCGAAGACTGCCTCTGGGATGCTTGGGCATGCCTTGTTTGTGCTGATTCACATCTAGAGGTTCAAGATTTATCTTCTTTAACGTCTCCAAAATATATTAATTATAACTTATGCTATGGAGTTCTTCTATGCAACTAAAAGGCCTTATGATGTTTTTTCTGGAAAAAAAAAACTGCAGCAAAAGTCGCGTGTTGAGAAAGTCATTGGATTTGTCCTAGCCATTTGGGGGATATTGTTTTATTCTCAGCTTTTAAGCACAATGACAGAACAACTTCGGGTATATAAGTTCTTGAGATAGACACTTAGATACTATTGAGAAATTAAAGTTGCAAGTTCCTTGATGGATTTGTCTCTGAGCAGGATAATATGCAAAGGCTAAGAGAAGGTGCACAGATTCAAGTCATAGACACTGATCATATCATCATTTGTGGAATCAACAGTCATCTTCCTTTCATACTAAAGCAACTCAACAGTCATCATCAGCATGCTGTCCGCTTAGGTACTGCCACAGCTAGGTAAGTTTGTTCACTCTATATATATATATATATATCTTCCAAGTGATAGTAACTTTTGTCTGATTAGTTTCCTTGTTACCTGCTCTTACAGTAAGCAGACACTTGTGCTTATGTCTGATACTCCAAGGGATCAGATGGAAAAACTAGCTGATGAATTCAACACAGATTTTAATCATATTGACATACTTACAAAGAGGTAAAGTAGTCAGCTGATCTTGTTGGCTTGCAGTTTATCTTATACAGAGCTGATTGTATGCTTCAACCAGTGCAGTTGTAATCTTAAAATGACGAAATCATTTGAGAGGGCTTCCGCCTCTACGGCCCGTGCCATCATCATACTACCAACCAAAAGTGATGGGTAAGGACATTTTTTTGAAGTGTCAGAAAGTAACATGTGACTGAGGAAAATATAAAGAATCTATACCAGTGATCTAATGTACTTTGTAAAAGAGTAATCAAACAAGTTAAACATTGTATTTCAGGTACCACATTGATACAGAAGCATTTCTTTCTGTATTAGCCCTACAACCTATACGAAGAATCGAATCCATCCCAACTATTGTAGAGGTAAATTATCCTACTGAAGATGATATCTTGTTGTTTTATTCTGTTAATAGTGCTTGTGGAAATGAATGTAGGTATCAAGCTCTAGTATGCATGATCTCCTCAAGTCCATTTCAGGAATGAAAGTTGAACCGGTTGAAAATATTACCTCTAAGTTGTTTGTCCAATGTTCACGTCAAAAAGACCTCATAAAGATCTACAGACACCTACTCAATTACTCAAGTACAGTCCTGCTTACATTGTTTTGAATTTTTTTTTTGTATTCAAGATCTAATGCTAATACAAAGTTTAATGATTGCAGAAAATGTATTTAATCTTTCTAGTTTCCCAAATCTAGCTGGGATGAAGTATAGACAGATAAGACTTGGGTTCCAGGAGGTATGAATTGACTATATCATTGATATTTTGGTCTTTTACCAACTTAATGTATTATTGTTCTTTTTAGGTTGTGGTCTGTGGTCTTTTTCGAGATGGTAAAGTGAATTTCCACCCGGACGATGACGAAAAGCTCATGGAAACAGACAAAGTATTGTTCATTGCACCACTCAGTTGGAGAAAGAAGCAACTTTTATCTAAAGACATTGAAATTGAGAACATTTCCGTAGATGATGAGCACGAAACTCGTAAGCAATCACGGCTAGAAAAGATTATAAAGCGTTCTAAGATGTTCTTATCAAAGGTCTGACTCTCAAAACTGCCCTCCCTCCCCCCACAATGCTTGGACAATATAATATTCTTGAAATTTTGAGAGTTTTGCCTTTTCATTTCTATGGTTTTGGGACATAGGGATCATCAGATTCCGTGGAAGGACCAAGAGAAACTATACTTCTACTTGGTTGGCGTGAGGATGTTGTAGATATGATTGAAGAGTTTGATAACTATCTTGGTCCAGGAAGTTCATTGGAAATATTGTCTGATGTATCAATAGAGGACAGAGGAAGAGTGGGTGATGGTATCGGTTCAGGGAAAATCAAGAACATACAAGTTTCCCATAGGGTAAAATATCAATTTTTAGCTGCATGTAACAAGAAGATAGCTTCAAAATTTATTTGATATGTCTTTTGAATTCTTCTGCAGGTTGGGAATCCGATGAACTATGATACATTAAAGGAAACTATAATGCATATGCAAACTAAATACCGAAAAGACGAAGAACCTATTCCTCTGTCTATCCTTGTAATATCTGATAAAGAATGGCTTCTTGGAGGTAATCAAGAACATACAAGTTTGAAGTAGTGTCTTCTTGATGCTAACAAATATTGTTCTGTCCTTTTAGATCCATCTAGAGCAGACACACAATCCGCTTACTCTCTTCTTCTTGCTGAAAGCATCTGCAACAAGCTTGGAGTAAATGTAATCTACTGACTTTTTTCATTACATCCTAATGCAATCTTTGCTAAAAGGGATTTTGTTTCTCTAGGTACAAAATCTTGCCTCTGAAATCGTTGATTCGAAACTCGGCAAGCAGGTAATCAGTTGAAATGGTTTTGCATCTGTTACGGATTAAGCTAATTTAGCTGAAAACATTATAGAAATTAAAAACATTTGCAGATAACAAGAATCAAACCGTCTCTAACTTACATAGCAGTAGAGGAAGTGATGAGCCTTGTAACAGCACAAGGTTATACATTTCATTCTTGTGTGTTTTAACTAACCAAAGTCCAAACAATAGCAATACTATTCTTCTTTTATATTCAGTTGCTGGAAACAGCGAATTGAACGAGGTGTGGAAGGACATTCTAAACGCAGAAGGCGATGAGATTTACATAAAGGTGAAAAAACACGTCTCTTCTTCCCTAAAAAAATATTGTAGTTCTGAAAATAACTAATGTACTTGAGACACACAGGACATTGAGCTATACATGAAAGATGGAGAGAACCCTTCATTCACTGAGCTATCAGAGCGAGCATGGTTAAGGAGAGAAGTCGCTATAGGATACATAAAAGGCGGTAAAAAGGTGAATCTGAAACAAAAAAATAAAACATATTTCTTTCCACTAACATTTATGTAACTGTTTGTTTTATATAATTTGTGGTGTTGCAAGGTAATCAATCCAGTTCCAAAGACAGAACCTATCTCACTCGAAATGACAGACTCGTTGATTGTTATATCGGAGCTTGAAGGAGACCAACCCATCACACTATGATGTATCCACTCTCTTATATATCTTATGGTTTCTTACTCACCAGCGATATTGGACAAGGAGACTCAACTCACAATTAGCATGCTTCAAACAAGGAAGATTTTAATTCTTTCTTTGCCACCAAATAATTTCAGTCTTTGTAATAATGTCCCCAAGACTCAAACTTCATTTATGTCTACATATGTTATCAACGCAATGGTGCCATGATGTATGTAATGTAAAATGGTTTTTGTTCCTCCCACTAATTCAGTTTTAATATTTTATCGTTAGATTTTTTCTACAAAAAAAATTATCTGAAAATTTAGAAGATTTGAATATCAAAAACATACAAGAATGCAAATAAATGGTGTGAATGTCATAATGACATTGGTCACAAAATGAAGAGTGCAGCTCATTAAAAATAGGGGAGGTCAACAAGTTGAATAAAAAAGGACACCTCAGATAATTCCTCTCGGAGAGCCATGAAACTGATGAATAACAAAGAAGAAAACAATTAGCTTGTTCGAATTACTTATACTTGTCACGCACAGATATGCTAAGAAGAGAACCATAGGTGCCAAAAATGGTGCTAGTTTTTCTTAGCCCGTGGCGTCAAGTACGTCGTGTAATCTTAGCTTAAGCTCGGTTCTAATCTTTCTTAGACAAAATCTGGTGAAAGTACAAGGGGAGTCTAGTGATCAGATTGGTGATTCAGAAGCGAACCTTACTTTTGTGGTTGTCAGTGGATTCACCAATACCATCATCTAAGACCTTCTCCATGAGAAGTGTCATCTCTCCTACTGTAAAGCAGATGAAGTTGTCAAAATCTCTAACCGTTTTGTTATCTTGTGGAGAGGTTCGTACGGGGCCTGAAGATGCAAGGATTTCGTTTCGACGATATTCCGAGGTGTAGATTGGCTATCAACGTCACGATTTAATGTGACTAAGTTTCAACTATCAGGCTTTGCCATAAACTTTATTTCAACGCATTCAAGCCTTATTCAGAATTCACCATCAATTTATCCTAGAGGTTTCTCTACTCTTATCATTTATGTTGTATTGTCTCTTGTACTGTTGGTAGAACCAGGATTATTCCTGCTTGAAAGTGTAGTCCGAATGTTTTAAGTATTAGCGAAAGTAGTGTTACAATAAAAAAAAAAGATTGCCTACGGTTTATCATTAAACAGCATTGAGTGGTAAGCATAATTGTTTCTAATTATCAAGTTTATTATCTAATCAAGTTTTAATTTATAGAATGTACTGTAGTTATATATACATACCCCATAATTTTTACCATTTATAGTTGCAAATAATTTCTTGTAGAGCTCTCGGAATAATAAATAATACGAACTCTTTTATATTTGATGATAATATATAAAATATATTATTTTACAAATAGTTAACCAATTCCTGAATAACCATCACTTCGGTTCAAAAATCTTAATTTGAAGATTTTCAGCTCAGTTTAATCGGGTTTACTCCAAACTCATCACTTCATATGGAAAAACCTCCAGGCCATGTAACGGAGGTGTTGAAAACTTTCCAATGAGGTTGTTGAAACATTGTGTCTATCTACGTGGATTCAACAAGTTGTTGTAAAGTTTCAACTGTTAAAAAAAAAATTGTGGTCCCGCGCTGTCACATGTCACTCATGATTGGGCAAAAAAAATATCATTGACTATGTAGATTTCTTTTGATTTTTATTCTCACTCAATAATTTGAAAGCATTTATTATATAATAAAACATTTTCTAAAAATATTAAAACTATATTAAAATTTAAGATTTTTTTTATCTATAAATAGCTCTCATTTCATTTGGATATAGAAAAAACGTCATTTTTCATTATAATCAACTATTTTAATGTTTTAACTTTGTTAAATGGATCTTAATAATAATTTTTATATGTTATTTTAGTTTTTAAAGTTATTGATATATAATTTTTATGTTTTAAAAATTAAATATATAAATTAAAAATAATAGGATAGGGTGTCGAATTTTTTAAAACAAATCATTGTAGAAAGTTAAAAAGAAATGAGAATTGAATAAATGAGATGAAAGAAATAAGATCTGATGTGAAATTTTAAAAAGAGAAAAGTAGGGTGTTGATAAAGAAATGACCGTTGAAACCATGTACGTGGCCTAACATTTGGACAAAATTTCAACATTCACTCATTAGCTCAGTCAGCAGAACACGGACCTTACACTTTATCCTAATTGACATATATATATGGAGTCATGGACTATACGTGTTTTAAGCATGTGTTCATATTTATGAAAATAATATCAAAACCAAATCTATTATTAAAATTCGACATATATGTTTTCAAAATACTGGTGCCGTTTTTTTTTCCTTGCTCGTTGACGCAGCAAACATGGTGATGATGTAGGACTTTTTTTTTTTTTAACACCAAACTTATATTAAAAAACTCAAAGAACATAAAAGTTTACAACTGAAACAGAAAATCCCGGAGACATGCTCAACAGTAGAATGAAGTTAGAAAACATTATAAAACAACTAAAGATAGAATCATCTAGGGGCGAGTCATGCTTAGCGAAACGAAGAAACCCAAAGGGAAGCTCCACTTTTGTTCCATGGCGATTGTTCGAAAGAACAATTGATAGCCGAAAACGACGTTGATACACCTATAAGTAGATATTGGAATGCTGAATGGCAAGAGCCTTAGGTGAGAAGCTCCAGAACCGTAGGCAATATTAAGAGTACGAAGTCCTATCTGACTTGATATGGCGATGAAACAAGCACAATCAGTTTTAAACCCAACAAAACTTATCAAAGAGACTAGGTGAATCTCAAGCTCTAACTTTGCCTACAAAGAGGCGCCTATGATAAAGTTTGTTGACCGAGCTGATGGTTTAATTGGGTCCAAACTTCGGAACTCAACATTACCGTGTCGAACTCAATAATTTGTAACCGAAAGAAACATAAGCATACAGTCATCGCACTCGTTCAACCAGGACGTGTGCGACCGAACATCGGATCTCGGACCTCTAGAAGCCAACAAATTATACGAAAGAAGACTTCTAATTTCGACCATAATTATTTACATAGGACATTAACGTCACGTGTTATGCATTATACACCAATCTGGTCAACGTTATTACGGGAGAAAGAAAAAAACAAAGCCGCGTCTGTTGTCAATATATAAAGTATAGCACCTGGAAACACTTTCTTCTCATGAACTTTTTGGATAAATAACACAATACATATCTCTAGATTTGTGTTTAAAATCTTTTCTTTATCAGGAAATATTTTATTTTTTCTACATCGGTTCTTTCTCAATTCGGACATGGATGAAGACTTCTTCTTAACCGACTTCTCACCCGAAGACATTGATTTCGATTTTAATATTTATGAAGAAACTAATGTATCGCCTGTTGAAGCGAGCATACATACAGAAAGAGCTCAGTTTATTGAGCATCAAGTTCCTCTTAATTACCTCAATGAGAAACCGAAGCCTGTGGTGAAGATCAATAACAAGCCACGAGTGATTTTTTTTTATTTTTCTAGTAATGTTTCTTCTTCTCCAGCTAGGGAAGATATCATTATGGATCAATTGGCCAGACGTGGAACCAAAAGAAAATCATGTTCTCCTGCCAAAAGATCTCCAGTTTTCGCCAAAGAACATGTTATAGCCGAGAGAGAGCGTCGTGAGAAGCTTTCCGAAAAATTCATTGCCCTCTCAGCACTTCTTCCTGGTCTTACGAAGGTACTATCTGATGCCAAATTTAAAATTTCTAATGTAATTGATAGTTTAGTGCAAAAATAATAATATAATTGATAATTATTTTTAAATCCCACAGTGAAAATGTAATTTATAAGTTATTGTCAATTGATTTTGAGATAATTCAACATCTTTGTTTTTTCAGGCGGACAAGATTACGGTTCTTGATGACGCAATTTCACGTTTGAAACAACTCCAAGAACAAATAAGAAAGCTCAAGGAAGAGAAAGAAGCAACAAGACATATGGAATCCATGATTCTTGTGAAGAAATCTAAAGTGTTTTTCGACGAAGGAACTTTCCTATCATCTTCTTCTTCTTCAGATCATGAACAGTTTGGTCAACCGTTGCCAGAAATAGAGGCTAAAGTATCCCAAAACGAAGTTCTAATCCGAATCCACTGCGAGAAAAGCAAAGGGAGCATGATTGACATACTAAACACGATCGAGAATTTTCAACTGCGTGTCTAAAATAGTATGTATTGCCATTCGGGGACTCGATTCTTGACATCACCATCCTTGCACAGGTAATCATTCAATAACAATTCTCATTTGCAATTGATATATATTGAATATCAAAGGGAATATTTTATCACTCATTTATATTGATGTTTATATGAAATATTACTAAATACTGATAATTAACAAATAGAGAAATATTCTCAAATAGTTCCAAATCAAACTTTTTGACACAAAATAAAACACAAGGGTAAAAATCACTAAATAGTACAACTCCATTTATAATTTCAAGATTAATGATTTCTTTTGTTTAATAAGTGTTATTTTCTGCTTTTTTCACATTGTGTGCTATTCTGTGACAAAATACAGTGTTATTGATGAGAATTTGACTAAATTTTAATTGCAGATGGGGAAAGACTTTTCAGTAAATGCACTTGAGGATTTTGTAAGGAACCTGAGACTCGCAATGGTTTAAGCCTTCTTTGAAGTTTCAGTATCTGTAGAGACTGAAACGACACCATTTTCTTGGATTTGCTGTCGTTTTCATTATAGGATTTTTTTTCACACATGCACTACTACCACGTGTGTTCGGTGTTTGATGTATTTCGTAGCGAAGTTCTTGTCTCAATCAGTGGTTGAGACTAAAGGGGATAACAACGACCGTTGATCATTAATGTAAATTGATATCTTGTTGAATATTAATTTTCCCATTTGTTAATCAAAAGAGGCAAAAAAAGTGAAGCAAAAAATATCTAGGCCATCTTTTTCTTCTTCTTCTTTCAAACACAACTTTTTCATTAACTTCAACTTGCTTGATTACAAATAACAGAGGAAATTGTCCATCCTCTTTGATTGAAATCATAAACTATAATAGCATAAGACAAAAAAGATAAGTCTTCAAAAGAAGAAGATGACATCGAACTCAAGACGGTGCTTGAATGTGTCAGTGTAGCTTTCACGACATGGTCGGACATCATAGAAACACCTTAAATTGTGACATTGACATCCAATCCGCACCTCAGAAACTCGTCGAAATGAATCCTGCTGCATCTTCAGGCCCCGAACGGACCGTTCCACAAGATAGCAAGATGGTTATAGATATGGACAAACACCTCCACAAGATTGGAGGAAAAGCACTCCATCTAGGCCATCTATTAATTTATCGGAAGATCAAAGATTATAAGGGAAAAACCAATGAAATAAGAAAATGAATTTGGCAAGAACAAAGTAAATCTATGTTAACTCTAATTCGGTGTGTTCGTAAATGTTTTTATTTTCTCTTTTCGAGCTTTTTTTATACTTGAACTCGCTAACTTTTTTCTTCTTTTTCTTTAGCCGATGTGGTTTTCTTTGCCTGCATATTTCTCAATTGGGCTCGGCGTTTTGCATCCTTCAAAGTATGTGTTTTTTTTTCCGAGTTGCCATCTCGGCTTGTAAGGGTTACGATTTCAGTTAAACCAGAAATTTGATTTAGTATGAACCGATGTTCGGGTTAAATGTCAAACCCTTTTTCCGGTTTCCTGGGAAGTGGAATTGTTTCCTCCTCAAAATGCAAAATGTTGAGGTTTCTTTGTGCATGTTATGTTCAAATTCGATTAGGATTGCTTAGACTTATGCATACTTTGTGTAGGTGATTCAATCGTCAAAAATCATGTAAGACAACGAGATTTTATTCACCATGTGTTCACCGTAAGGTTACTCATATAGGAGGGAATCAGTGTCCCTCAACTGCATCCACTGTTTAGTATGAACCGATGTTCGGATTAAATGTCAAATCCTTTTTCCGGTTTCCTGGGAAGTTGAATTGTTTCTTCCTCGAAATGCAAAATGTTGAGGTTTCTTTGTGCATGTTATGTTCAAATTCGATTAGGATTGCTTAGACTTATGCATACTTTGTGTAGGTGATTCAATCGTCAAAAATCATGTAAGACAACGAGATTTTATTCACCATGTGTTCACCGTAAGGTTACTCATATAGGAGGGAATCAGTGTCCCTCAACTGCATCCACTGTAAGGTCTAAAGCTAAGTTCTCCGATTCTCTCTCTCTCTCTCTCTCTCTCTCTCTCTCTCTCTCTCTCTCGCAAATCTAATTGTTATAGTTAAAACAAACTAATTTTATCTTTTTGCAAAATGCAACACTTCATTGCTCTCAGCATGGGCTGTGACTCGGCTTTTAAGAGAATAGAGATTTGGTATTCAACGTCCACTTGAAGTTTGGCTGACCTAAATCCACAATCTCAACCTAGTAGACATAACTCTTACTTCTTCTCTCTTCAAGAAAAAACCCTAACCTCCATTCTCTCTCTTCTCCTCTCTCTGTGTCTACCTTCCACTTGTCTGCAAACCCTCAAATAGTGCAGCTCTTCCAGTTCAAAGATTCTTTCTTTTGCCAACTATCAGGTATCCTCAATCTTCATTGTTTTTTATTTCAACCTAAACCTTAGATGTTCCTTTAACAAACTAACCCTTTTTCTTTTCCTTGTTGACCGTGAAGAGACTCATCATCCCCAAGACACTTAAACCTCTGCATGTTTCCAATCTATTCAGACGATCTCAGATCTGACTCAAAGGTCTCAACTTTCCTCTGTCCCTCCACCTACTGAACACTAAGAAGGTAACTAGCTGAACCATTATCTTTGTTTTACTCTGAATCTATATTCAGACGTAAAGAACCTGTTCAACTATTAACTCTTGTTTCTCTTACTATTTCAGAAGCTGATGCAACTCCACATGAAACCAACATCATGAGTCTTACACCTTACACCAATATTGGGTAGTAACTTAACCTCTTCTCTTGTTGATTATTTATTTTTCGATTTGGATCAATAGCATAACGATCTGATCTTTCTTTCCTTTTATTTTGCAAGGTAATTATTATCAACGAGGTTGTTACCCATAGCCCATCCTCCTTATAGCACACATTCACCAGATCTGAGGATAGCTGGAACTCATACCCATGTAAAGCCTTTGTTAGAAAATTTGCAGGATTTTTGCTAACATGAATCTTGTGTTGAGTTATATCACCTTGAGATACAATATGAATAAAATCATACTTTGTAGCAACATGTTTAGTAACTTCGTGAAACAAATAGTTCTTTGCAAGGTGCAAAACACTCAATGAACCGCGATGTAGTTTAGCAATTCTTGTTTGAGTACCCAATACTTCAGAGATACCTTTTAACCAAATACCTTATTTGGTTGCTGAGGAGAGTGTCGTCTACTCTGCCTCAGTGGCCAATAGTGCTACTAATGACTGTAAATGTGATCTCTATGACACTGTATTTCCTCACACCTTGAAAACATATCCTGTAATTGCTCTTCTTTTGTCTAAATTAGTAACATAATTAGAATCACAAAACCCTTCAATAACATAACTTGAACCTTTAACAAATATTAGACTTGATTTAGACTCCCCTCTCAAATATTATTGAATTCACTTCACAGCTAACCAATGATCCATTTCCGTTTTTGACATGAATCTGCTAACAACTATCATGTATTTCCCCACACCTTGAAAAGATATCTTGTAATGGACCTTCTTGTAATTGAACTTCAATAACAAAATTTAAACCTTTAACAAAAGTAAAACTAGCTTTCAAATTCCCTATCAGATATCTTAGAATCCACTTAACATCTGACCAATGATCCATTCTCAGTTTTGACATGAATATGCTAACAATCCCTACTGCATATGCTAAGTTGGGTCTAGAGCCAATCATGACATATATTAGACTACCTACAACACTAGCATATGGTATTGATTCCATTTGTTTAACCACTTCTAAAGTTGATGCCATAGTTAACTTTTCAATTTGAAATGAGAAGTGGAGTATTTACATGTTTATCGTCTTCCATGCCAAAGCTTTTAAGAAAATTTGCAACTTAACTTTCATGTGATCGGTGTTCCAAAAAAAAAAAAAAACTATCATGTGATAACCCCAGAATGTCATTCTTTCTGTCACATTTAATATTCATTCTTAAAATCCTTGATGCTCTTCCCAAATATTTCATTTCAAATTTCATGTTCAAGCTGTCTTTCGTTTTTGTATTCTTTACCAAATTTCTTAATACCCCAGGTTGGCTTGACTTATATTCAAATCCTCGTGTAAACACATGAATCAAAGTTGCTTTTCAAAAAAATTTCCCTTTTCACAAAACTATCATATTTAATTTCATTGCCTAGGAACTGTTTCAAACCATATTTAGATTATTATAAAAGACACACTTTATTCTTATCTCTGGTTTAACAAAACCTTAAGGCTGATATACCGCTATGTATAGCCGCCACATGCTCCATCGACTCCAAACCCTCCATTCATCGCATTTTGCTTGTTTTCCTTCTCCAAATGGCTTTATTCACCTAAGTACTTGCTCCAAAGGTTTTACAAAGCAAATCGTATGCTGAGACTCTAAATTCACATTCACTTAAATGTAAGCTAACTAGAAGGAAAACGTGGGAAATTGGATTTATTTATTATGATCTAACTTCTCAAAACTTTCAACTAATTTATCTTTGATTCAGCCAATTTAAATTTATTTATCATATTTGATCTAACTTCTCAAAAAATATTTTAAAATTATGAGTTTTCAAATTAGTAATTTTGTTTTAAAAAAATCAATGAATAAAGAAAAATGTTAAAAACCAAAAACCAACTATAGGAAAATGGGCATAGGATATGGAAAGAAAAGATTGATGATAGACTGGTAGCATAAATGATTATGAATTCAAAATAAAGCAATCCCCTATGTATTATTTGTGAAACATTGCAACTTCTTTTGTAGTCATGTGTCATCACTAGGATGATTCTTAGAATTATTAGAGAAATATGTTGGTCCATCTAATTATATTATAAGTTTTTTATTAAACTAACCATAAATTCATTATTAATGTCATTTATTATTTTCTTAAATAAAGATTACGGAATTGCCTAATGTGACTAAAGTATATATGACAATTAATGATTTTGAATAATAAAGATCTGATAAAAACTAAAACTGTTAAAAGTCTCACATTCAAATTTTGCGATCCATGGTTTAAAATTTTTGTTATGACAAAATACAAATGATTACAAAATCATTTAAATAAAAGTCTAATTTAATTAATCATTAAGATTTAAAATATATATGTATATAGATCATTCTAAATTAAACTATAAACCATATTGAATAATCAAAATTTACTTTGAATAATTTTTTTTGATAAAAGTTTTGAACTAACATTGATAAATTTTTTAAAATTATAAATTACTAAAATTATTAATCCCATAATGAAAATTTTGTTATCAGTAATTTAAAGTTTTTGCTATTAAAGATACGCATGATAAGAAAAACATATGAGTAGAAAACATCATTTAATAGACATTAATATTAAAAATATATTATGTATGTTAATATCATTTAAATTTAATTACATATCTTATCAAATTTTTTAAAAAATTATTTGAATTAATAAAATTGATTTATACGTTCGCACAAATTTAATTATATATGTAATAGTTACTGACTTTTAATTATTCATATATGTTTATTATTTCATAATATGTAAGAACATATAATACATAAAATAATTTATATATATAATATTTATTCCGCTTAACCTTAATCTAGTTAACTTAATAAAAGTGGTTGAGTATTAAATTATTAATACGTCGTCCGTCCACCTAATCTTGATTTCATTCACATTTCTTGATTTTCGGTCTTACATCGTTGCAAGGTCAACCTTATCCCATTCTTCGTAATTATAGATCAGATTGACACACGTGGGATATCTCTATAATTAATACTTATCCTCAGTCTCCTCTGGTATCGATAAAGGCAAACCACAAGAATCACGTGTACAATGGAAAATCCTCTACCTTTTTTGTTTGCCGTTTGAACTTAAGTTTACTTTGCGTGTAGAAGTCGTCCAAAGGAGATGGCAAACGAAGACATGTCTTGTTGGGATCATGTATTATATACTACAACGCTCTCGGTTTCTTGGAAAAGAACCTATTTATATGCTTAAATTAATCTTAACAAGACTTTACAATTTTAGAGGTGCAATGTATTATCTAGGGATCATATTCGCATAGATTCATATTATTCAATAGATTTTTTTGTTTCGAGTTAAAATGGACAAGTAAATAGCACTAAATAAAATGGTCTGTAAACAATTAGGAAAGACACTGGATTCAAAGAAACTCGTCTGTAAATCAGAATTTTGCAGATCAACAATTGCCAAAATTATTTAACATCCCTTCCGTTGGGGCGCTGGACCCCCTACGGGGATAGTTGAGAATGTGGCTGCCCAGATACCAGAGTTATAAAAAAAAAACAATTGCCAAAATTTTATGAAAATAGTTCTAGAACTCAAATCACACCGATCAACTCTCGTTGTAGAGATAATCTATGTTTAGATCATAATATATGTTTAGATCATACAGTTCCAAATCTATTTGCGATTTCAGTCAATTAAGACAAGCGTTAAGATCATGTTTGATAAGTTCATGAAATCCCTAAACAAAATCTCTTTGAAAATAGATATTTAGCTCATCAAGATTAATTCAGGCATTCAATAATGCTTTTGCATCTATTAATTATCTTAAGATCTAAATTTCATGGATGCCAGTTCAAATCTAGCATTAAGAATTATCAAGATGAAGAATATAAATAATCTTAACAATTCAATTTAATAATTATTCACTTCTTTGAAGAACCCTATATCTAACCAAATGATTTATTCAGAAATGATCAATGAAACATAAATCATAATTTGAATAAATTGCATAAATAAATCTAATAAAGAGATAAATGAGTTTGAAAGCTTCTCTATGAAAGAATTATGACTTGTCTCTCCAAAGCTCTATAAGATAAAGACGAATTATCGCCTAAACAATGGCTTTAGAATAGTTAGTATAGGGTAAAAACACGAATTGACTCCTTTATAAATAATGAAATTTTTTAGACCAAACTACAATTTTTTAAACTTCATTAAAGATTTGTTGGTTGCTAGGTCAGGTTGGGTGTCGACCGACACTACCTTGAGTCGATTGAAACTAGGTTGAAAGTTAACACCGAGTTCAATTTTTCAGCTCCATTTCTCTTCATGTTCTAATTTTCTTGAGGATTTCCAAACTTGTCTAAACGTATTTGAACCTGCAAAGATTCTAAAACCGACTCGAATAATATACTCCCTATGTTTCTTAATGTAGGTAGTTTTACCCAAAAACACAAAGATTAAAAAAGCTATTATTTAAAAAAATATTATTTAATATATAGATAAAATGATTTAACCAACCATAAATAAGTATATTTAGTTTGATTGGTCATACTATACCTAATAAATATAAAAGTTATCTAGAAATATGAAGACTACTTGCATTTTGAAAAAAAAAAAAAATTCTTAAAACTACTTACAAAATGAAATGGAGGAAATAATAGCGACTTTAAAATAGGATTTATATCATGGTAAAAATCCCATAGAAACCATGATATATCACTTATCTTCTTCGAGAAAATTCTTTCTAGAAGAGGGTCCAACTGTTGCCCTAAAGAAACCTCCCAGGTCCGATTCCCTAGGAGAGCCGCCTCCATGGATCTTCATCGCTTCACCAATCAACCTTCTCCTCTCCGAGGCTTCAGCTCCTCTCCTCCATGACTTCGAAGTTCATAGCTGCCCCACCGTCACGGTCCAGACCTCCTCCCGACCCTCCGCCGCAAAAGCTTCCTCTGCTTGGTTCTCTCTCTCCGCTTGAACCGTTGGAACCACCCGGCCCCTCGGACCCTCCAGACACATCTCTCGTCTGCTCTTCTTTGGTTCATCTTTACCGCCGCCTCTCCTCCGCCTTTTCCATCTCGCTGTTCTTCTGTCTCTTTCTTGCATCTGGTTTGTCCATGAGTCTCTTATGTTGTTGGGTTTCTTAACTTCTTTCACCGTCGCTAGCTGCGAGAGATGGTGTCGCTGCAGTCTCTTAATACTTTGGCTCTTGTGTAGCCCTTGCCCATCTCTTATGACTTCACTAGTTCCAGATCTGTTTTCTACGGCATGGAGTTCTTCTCGCGGAGATGGCTCTTGTCAAACCTCAGATCTGAAGACGTTACGACGTGCGTTACCTTTCTCGTGTCCTAGGATGATGACCATTCTCCCTTCGGGGAAGATTTACTCTACCTGGTTCTGGTCGATGAACCTCCTCTCCGATGATCAACTGACCCCGGCTCTTTTTTACCACAATGACCAATGGCTCAGCTTTGACTCCCGCAAATCTCTATGGGTCCATCACGGTAATGCTGGAGTCTACAAGTTTTGCTGGGAATTAAGGTATGTTCCTTCGGATATTGGGGTCAAGCCTATCTTACTGTTCACTGGTGTGGAGGAGTCAAGTTCTTTAATGTCCAATTCATTTCAGGAGATTTCTCATTTCACTCCTTTGGCCATCACTATCCACGTCCATCAGGTCTTAAACATGCTATATTCACTGCTCTCGTGCTCTTACCTGTCTAACTACATATGTTGTGGATTTGAAGATGGAAATCCCATCAAGTGAAGCTTACGTATCGGGCATAGTTGGATTGTCTTATATTGTATAATGCAGTCGACAGTGTTTTTACACCGATGTCAAGTAAAATTCATCATCAACCGGTATCTCCGACAAGTACAAATATTCATGCCCGTCTCATTAAAAGTTTAGTTCGGAGCCATTCAGTGCTTGAAGATTGCAGTCACGTAGCCTTACAACAAAAGGCTAATCAAACCTCCTCAGGCTGGGGCCATGAGAGATCGTCTTCCCCCTTCCCTCTCTACTGCGTTCTTTATTCCAATCCTTACACAGGATTTCATCAAGCGCACATACAAAGACCAGTTTTCTCCTTTTTGGAGAGACCACTTTCACACTTTCCTCCATTCTAGGGAGAACTCTTCCATCAACCTTCTCGTTAGAGAAAGTCTTTCAACGCTCAGCTGTACAAGCATCAGGAGCTACACGTTTTCTTCATTCGCATATATTGGCAGAAGATCAGATCGACTTGCAGTCGATCAGCTTAGAAGCCCTTTTGAAGAAGCTTCCGGTTTTTATCTACAGTTCAAACCGTTTAACCTATCATTTTAATGCTTTAATGTTCGTTTATGTAACAAGTGAGTTTCACTTTCTAGCAATGAGGTCTCTACTTATAATCATCAGTTAAGTTTAATATAATCTTTGGTGTCACAAAAATAAACTTCCTTCTAGAAAATCTCTGAGATAAGCACTCGGGGTTTGTAGACGTGGAGAAACTCTTAAAAGTCTGCACCTTGGCTGCATGTTTCATAAAAATCTAAGTATATGAATGTTATATGCCAACAAATTTAAAAGCTTGATACAAAATTTTAATATTCTACCCCAAAAAAAGTTTGGATTTGTCAAACGAAATTTAATTATATATGTTAGATTAATATATTATACTAGTTGATGTCATGCACCTTGTATGGACTAATATATATGTATATATACACCTAACAGTTCTTAATTCTAATATTTATTTTTATTAAAATTATTAAATTAAATACAACTTTAAATTAATATTATAAATAGATAACTTCAATATTCATATTGGTAATCAGTGTATTAAGTTATGTTATTTGTTTCACAGTTTTATGTATGTGATGTGAATTTAATTTGGATCAAAAAATTATCTATTGTAATAATCAAATTAGGGAATTTGGATTTGAAATTAAACTTGTATTTGGATTGAAAACAAATCCAGTGGTATTGAAAGGATTATAAACAATTACAACTCTGAAACGTCAACAAAATAACAATAGCCTAAGAGTGTTCAATCCGGTAAAACTGAACTATTTGAAATTGAACTGAACCGAAATAGAGACAATAGTTTGGATTTTTTTAGTACCGAAGAAACCAAATAGATGTTATTTAAAAAAAACATCAGTATATAGATCTGGTTTAGTATATTAACCGATCAACCGAAGAAACTGATTAACTAAAATATATTAACATACTTATATATATATATATATTATAATAATTTGTATTTGGATCAATATTTCCTATATGAATCAGAGAAACTGGTTATAAGCCATTAAAATTATAAACTAAATATAAGATAAACGTAATAATTATGATATTATTGGTATATATTGTTAATATCAATTGTTAATATCTACTTATTAATTAAATGTTCTAAATATCATAATAATTATATATTAAAATTTATTTTTAGACAATAATAGTATATATATATATATATATTATATTAATTAAACTAATTATTTATCCTAAAATCATGGAGAATGTGATAAATAAGTAAATTCATTAAAATTATAGAGAATATAATAAATAAACAAAATTATTTGTCAAATAATAGTATAGATATCAGGTGTATCCTTTATGACAAATAAACTGATTATCAACCAGAAAATTTTCAATAGCCTTGTCAATCAAAAATATACCTGTGTACGTGTTACATAAGTACAGATTACTGTATTTAAATAGAAATCATAGAGATATTCAAACAATTACATGGATACAAACAAAAAAATGACTAGATATAACTTTTCTAGCCAAATAATTTCAGTATCATGCAGAAAAGTCAAAACCAACTCGAGCCCTTTGTGTCTGCCACTTTATGTATTTAAGAAAGTACTATATCTTTTAAACAAAAGAAAAAGAAAAAGAAAAAAGAAAGAAACTGCTATATATATATATATATATATATATAATTTTAGGTATTCTTCTATTTTGGGTCTATTTGATGAACTGGAGTTTATCTAAACAAGTTTTAGCTAATTAAGTTGGCTATAATATCATTTTCTTGTGAACGGCAATAATATCATTCTAACTATTTAATATAGTTGATTTTCCAAATAATTTTAGTTTTGTTTAAGATGAGATGATATTCTCAATTCTCAACACAAAATTTATTAACTTTTTATATTATTAATGACTATTTATATTTAGAGTTTGTTTTACTATGGATAAATTATATAGATAAAAATTATATGATGTTAACATCCTCTCTTTCAAAATGTTACACATTTTAGAAATTTTAGAAATATTAAAAAATATCTTAAATTTTAATCATAAATGTATTTTTTTATATTTAACTATTTTCCGTAACGTTTAGACAATCACAATTGAATTTCTTTGAAGTTTACAATTTACAATTATGATTTTCTAAAAATGCATTGAAAATATAAAAATTATATATATTTTAAATAATATTTTTCTTAAACATGAATCTTTTTGAAACAAATAGAGCATTTTTTAAAAGCCGTTTTAACCTTAAATAGTAAGTTTTAGAAAAATAATTTATGTACTAATGTAATCTTTAAATCGTTTTAAAACGAGATTGGATACATATTTCTCATCAGTAATTACCACAATTATCATTTTAAATTAATTTTAATCGGCTATGTTAAATTCAGATTTGTCTTGTATTTCTAACTTAAAACCAATTGTCGGTAAGTGAATGGGTCATATCTCATTCACTAACACTCTCCTTCACACTTAAGCATGGACAATTGTTGGTACAACATCCACAAAGTGGTCCAACATCGAATGGCTTTGATACCATGTTAAATTCAAACTTATTATGAAATTCTAATTTAAAATAAATTAGCGATACGTGGATTGGCCTACATTATATATATATTAGTTAATTATTTTATAACTATCTATCGGGTACTTCATTCATTAACGTCTATCTATTGCAATAACAATATAAACAAATCTAATTTCTATTACAACTGAAAACAAGGTGAAAATTTTTGAAAATGATTTTATAATAAAATGATTTGAACAAAAAAAAGATTTTATAATAAAATGCTTTAATTATAAAGATCTATAATGGATAATTTTACCTTTATGATGTTTGCAATTGAAAACTTTCACAGTTCTTATATGAGATTCAACTAATATTTGATAAACTTACCTTAACTTTGAAAACCAGCTTTCAAAAAAAAACTTACCTTAACTGATTTAAACTATGGCTTATTTGTGTAATAGCCATATTTGAGAGATAAATTAGGTGAGTAACATTGATTTTGACATAATTCAATGTGAGACATTTATATCCCATTTTATCCGGTTTTACCCTGTCGATTAAAAGGTTTTCAGTTGCAAGTGAGAAAGTAGGTAACGTTTTTTTCTTGGTGAAGTCATCTACGTATACATTTATTAACACATAGATATGCACTGAGTATTCTATTTCATATCACCGAAATAGTATAAGATTATAACTCTATCTACAACCTTTAAATACTAAACTTATCCCAACTCTAGTTATCCCTAATCCCACCACAACCCCTAAATATTACACCCTAAGCTCTAATCAATAAACCCTAGACCCAAGTATAAACCCTAAATCCAAATATAAACTTTAAACCCAAATAGAATGGAACAAATTAAATAACATAGTACATATTGGTGAAATTATGAAATGTATGGGATTGCATGTAAGAAGTTAATGTTGATCCCAATCATTCATCTTCTAAATACTAAACCCTAATCTCTAATAACTATACCCTAACCCAAATATCAAAATCTTAAAAGTACATATAATATTATGTAATATTAAACTATACAATATTGATCACAATACAATTTTTACATATACATGTAAAGATAGTTAGAATTTAAAAAAATTACAAATTATATTTCTAAACAAAATAGAAAACTTTTTATTAACCAACAATTGGAATGGAACGATAAATAGTATAGTAACAGAATAGAACGCATAACAAAATATATATTTCTATTTTATATGCATAGAATATAATACAATCACAAAAGTTGTTCATCCTCTCTCACTGCGTATACAACAAAAATTTCTTGTAAATTCAGATACGTACATGTTCTGGTGTCCTTGTTACTGTCGCTTTTGGAATCTGAAAAGCATCTCCTTTCCGTCACCGACAAAACTTCCTAAACCGGTTTCTTCCTCCACAAAACTTTCCGAGAGCTTAGTCTGTAAGGTCTTCTTCGCTCAAATATGTTTTGGAAAAATTTATTCACTTTTCCAAATATCAGTAATAAAAAAATTATTTTGTAAAAGTGTGTGAGTAATAAAAACCACGTTTTATCTTTCACAATCAATAATCATTAATTAATTTTTTTTTCTTTGCATGTTGTGCCGGTGAAAAAAAAGCTAATACAGTATTATTATATAAATGTAATAGTGTATATGGAAATGTTAGGAAAATTGTGAATTAAATTTTTTTTCCATGTACAGCCCAATTTCCCTTTAAACTAATCCTATATTAGTGTAGAATCTTTTTGTAAAAAAAGAAGCTAAGAGTACCAAACTCGTTCAAAATTGAAGACCGAAGGTCACATAAATCACGTGTTTCATATATCACGTGGTCAACATCACCTTCTATTGTCATCGTCATTAGCAACTTTTGTAAGATAATCAATCGTTCCACTGCCACAATTAAAAAAAAAGAAGAAGATAATCAATCGTCGTTTTGCCAGCAAATCATATAAAGCAAAAGCATTTGTAACCATTCATATTTTAAGGAGCCTTTTGCAGATATGCCTAGAAACTTGAAGTCAAACACAAAACTAACTCATGATTTTTTTAGAATTTTGACTTGCCTCTTTAAACCCCAAAGTTCAGATTATTAACGAAAATGTCATCACTTTTTTTTTTTTTTTGAAAATGCATATTTTACTCACAATATTGCCATTGCCATTGCCATCAATATACCAACCATCATGAACAACCAATTTGAAGCTCTTAATGTACCTAAAATCGATTTACACTCTTTCTTTCTCAATTCTTATGAACCAAAAACATCATCTGTTACTTTCTCTCCATATTCATCCAAGAAAAACCCAAGATTTTGATTCTAAAAATTTTATGGTTCATAGAGCCACTGAAACTTACGATTCTTGGTGGGTAACTTTTGTTTGAGATTCTGGGTGCTTGGAGAAGACTTTTGTGTGCTAAACAAGTTATCTCACTGGTTGAAACTATGAAATTAGTTTTTTTTCCAGATCTGTTCGTCCAGACGACTTCCGGATAAGTCGTCTGGCTGTAGACGACTTACGTGAAAGTCTTCTGATCAATGCAGAGGTTAATTTTCCAATTGACTTTTAAATGTGTTTTTCTAGACGGCTTACATGGAAGTCGTCCATCTTTGTTTATTAAAAAAAAAATCGAGACGACTTCCATGTAAGTCGTCTAAGGTAAACGGGTTAGTTTTGCATTTGATCGGATTGTGTCAGAAATTTGACATGTAAGTCGTCCAGTAGAAAATTAAAAAATCAATATTTTGTTACACCTAGACGACTTCCCAGGTTAGTTTTGCAATTGAAAAATAAAACAAAATTTTTTTTTTTGCCTAGACGACTTACACGGAAGTCGTCCGTCCGACGACTTACATGGAAGTCGTCCATCTTTGTTTATTAAAAAAAAAATCGAGACGACTTCCATGTAAGTCGTCGGACGGACGACTTCCGTGTAAGTCGTCTAGAAAAAAATAATTTTTTTGTTTTATTTTTCAATTGCAAAACTAACCTGAGAATCGTATAGGTATAATAAAATATTGATTTTTTAAATTTCTACTGGACGACTTCCATGTAAGTCGTCGGACGGACGACTTCCGTGTAAGTCGTCTAGAAAAAAATAATTTTTTTTGTTTTATTTTTCAATTGCAAAACTAACCTGAGAATCGTATAGGTATAATAAAATATTGATTTTTTAAATTTCTACTGGACGACTTCCATGTAAGTCGTCTAGGTTAAAAATCAATTGCAAAAATAACCTAAATAGACGACTTCCTAGAAGTCTACGATGGTTTAATGTGTCTTCTCAGATCATAAGATATATTTTTTACTTATGTATCTAATGAAAGTGTTATATCTTTGAACTTATGTAATGTTTTATCTTTTGTGAATATGACTAAGTTTTCTTGAGAATTGTTCTCCCTTAGTTGTAATAAATTTGATTAATTTTTTGTGTTATTGTGTTTTGCTATTGAAGTTGTATCAATAACTTCAATTATGTCAATTAATTTTGGCAAGATAATGTCGTGAAAAATAAACATATTTATCAAACTTTTTCATTAATATCTCTCAAATTTACAAAAAAAAAGTCACAACTAAAGCAGTACACATACAAATCACAAAACAGACAACAAACAAAACTATTATAGATCATTCCTCTACAAAGACAAGCTTAGACTCCACTTGATATGGAAGAAGACCCCGTCAGAAGACTTCATGGAAGTCGTCTGGAAGACTTCCTGGAAGTCTTCTAGCGCATTATATTTTAGAAGACTTCCGAGAAGACTTCCCATAAGTCTTCCAAAGTCTGATCCATATCTGAAAAACATGTATATCAAACCTAGATCTGTAAAGCCTGCATATCATATCAAAAAACGTTCAAATGGCTTAAAACAGATAAAATGAGTGGAAAATTAGATAGACATACTTTTATAGAACACACAAAGTACATATCCAAGTGGAAGATGAGAACCATTTGATTAAAACATGCAACAAAAAGATAGATTAGTGAGAAATACTTGAGACAAAAAGTGAAAAATTCATATAAAGTTTAGTGTTTTCAAGTCAAAGAGACTAGAGTAGGTTTGAAGAGTTTTAGTTTGGGGAAAAAATATGAATTTTATGCAACAGGAGGTTACCAGATGAAGAAAAATCAACATAAGAACTTACCAAAACGCTCAGATCTATTATGAAAGAGAGACATGGGAGAAGACTCCGTCAGAAGACTTCCTGGAAGTCGTCTAGCCCAGAAGTCTTTCAGATCTGAAAAACCTGCATATCCAAATCCAGATCTGAAAAACCTGCATCTCCAAAAACGTTCAAATGACTTAAAAACAGAGAAAATGAGTGGAATATTAGATATATCTACCTTTATAGAACACACAAAAATACATATCTAAAATTATTAAATCTACCTTTAAATGAGTGGATGATGAGAACCATGTGATGAAAAACCTGCAAAATAAGATAAACTAGTGAGAAAGACATGAGACAAAAACAATAAATTGATATAACATAAACTAGTGAGAAAGACATTGAGAGGTTGGAGAGTTTTAGAATGAGGAACATACCATTTTTGTTGCAACCATTTGAGAGGAGTAGAGAGAATGTGTAAATGTTTTTTTATATATGGAGAGAAAAATTCTAATAAGGTAAAATATTTTCGATCAGAAGACTTACTAGACGACTTACTTGTAAGTCGCCCAGAAGACTTCAATATTTTTAGAGGGAAACTAAAATTCTTTTAGCGGGAAACTAAAATATTTTTAGCGGGAGTTAGAAGACTTCCCAGACGACTCACATGTTAGTCGTCTAGACCATAAACATAACCCTTAAACTAAATTAACTAACTAAACACTTCATAAAATCAAATTAAACTTAAAAAGTGTTTACTATACACAGAAATAATCACATGTAGATAAAAATTTAATTTTTCAAAAAAAAAATTTAAGCTTTCCAAAATCTAACCCATCGAATACATACAATACTATAACATATGTTGTCAAACCCTAGACCAAAGAATATCATGATTCACTACTTTCATTCATCTATGTTGAAAACAATTCAATTTTGTTATATCTTAATTTATATCACTTAAAACTGTTTATAATTACATGATTTTAATTTTTTGCTTATCAAAATATTTTTTACAAAATTTATAAATTATTTTTAAGATCAACTATACCATACGACTTTTATGGACGTCGTCCAGAAGACTTAACAGAATCTTAGAAGACTCAGAAGACTTAGCGGGGATATATTCATAAAAATGAGTTATGTTTTTTTTGTTTGGTCACAAGGGGCTGGCTTTAATTTCACAAGGCTTTTGGGTTACTTTTTGCATTTGATTCAAGTTTGGGTATACTTTTGCAATCAAAATCAAGTTTTGAGTCATATTTGGTAAATCCCTATTTTAAAAAAGTGTTCGGTTATAGGAGTCTTTTATCATCCTTCAGAAATATTTAATAGAAAAAAATATTTTGATTCATGTAAAAGCTTTTGGAATTAGTTGGGAGAAAAACGTCCTTAAAGATGGAGGTATATATATGGCTTCGTTTTAGAAGCATTCACATATTGAACACCGAGTAGTCAAGCAGATCAACTACCCAACAACAAAAAAACATGTAATATTCACTCCTACTTATCGACCAGATATTTATCTAAATAATATCATTTTTAGTTTATATAGGCAAGGGCCTTCAAGTATTTCGTTCGAGTTTGGATTGGTTTTTATCAAGTCTAAATCCATTTGATCTTAGAAACTTGGATTCATATAGATATTTATCAAAATTTATTTCCTTTTCAGTTGTTCTGTCAGTTCCGAATCGGTTCATTCCAAACATTTTATACATATCTATTTTATTTTATTTTATTAAAGTGGAAGTATCTTTAGAAAGTGTTTGGAAACATAGATAACAGTAAGAAAATATAATATTGTTTGGAAACATGGATAACATTATCTTAAGTAAAAAGATTAATGAGTTTATGTTATTAAATTTTTTTTTAGAAGTTCATTATACTATGAAAAACTGTATAATTGGACCAGCTTAAAAATATACGAAAAATAGCCCAAGCTAATTACCTAAAAATATCTTTTCTCAAAAATAATCATAAAACAAAATTTAAACTTTATATACATATTTTAAATCAAAATATTAATTTAAAATTGATTTATATCAAAACTGATTCAAAAATATACATATATTCAGAAATTGATTTTTACTATAATATTTTCCAATAACCATTATAAAAAATGTTTTAAATATATATAAGAAAAATACAAAACAAAGTATAATTTCAAACACCAACTTAAATTATGGTTATTATATTTCACATTAATTTTTAAAATATATAATATATATGATTATTTATATGATGCTACGTATAAAATATGATTAATTATATGAGTACTTATATGATAGTACGTATAAAATACATTAATTATCTGATGACACATATATAATATATAATAGTGACATAAAAAATAAATAACAACATATTTTTGATAAAAAATAATATATGAAATATTATATTATACTTATAAGAAAAACAAAATAACATTTAATAGAAAATATATAACACTGTCTACTTACAATAAATATATATTTATATAAAAGATAAAGTAAACACCTGTGCGGGTGCACGGATCAAAATCTAGTAAATACTTAAAAATCATGTATTATTCCATTCGGGATTAGATTGGTTCTCTAAAACCCATCAAAATTGGCTCGAAACTTCTTATATTTATTTGAAATTTTACAAAAACCAACTATTATTAATTAAAATTTAACATTTTAACGTCTAACATTTATAGTTTCATAATATTTTAATGACACAGCAAAATGAAGATTAAAAACAAAAATTCATCACAACTTAATTACAAATAAAAATTTAGGAAAGAGAACATATGGATCATAATGTTGGACATTAACACATGGATCACAGTAGTACTGTGTGGAATAGGGGAGAAAGTTTAAAAACACAAGGCCTAACTAATATTTAAAATCCAACTAATTTTCTCTCTCGTTTAGTGATCTCATCATTTAGTCACGATACTTTTGCCAGCGTGGGTATTTTTTAACCCAAAAATCTACTTGAACAGTTCAAAGTTTAAAGTACCTCAAACTGTAAAAGGAAATACTAAAAGTATGTCATAATGTAAAGCTTTCTGAAATTTTTTTGTAGCGATGACATAGATATCATTTAGCAAGTTTTATATGTAGTTTCGAATAATTAATATGAATGAGACGACTGATTGTCAAAAAATATTCGATTCGTCCTGGAATTCTAGATATTATTCAAGATTTTGGTTCAGAATTATCGGTTCACAATAAAATAATGACACAATCAATTTGTGTGGATGTGGTTGTTTCTCAACTTAGATTGATGTGTAAGGTACAGACTGGCGTTGGGTCGATCATTTATAAATTCAAGATGAGCTTTATCATTATCTCTGAGGAACTAGATTCGACCATTGTGTTTTATGTATACGTATACATACGTGTCTAATGTGTAAGTGTTTTTCGATGAAAGTTTTCACTAACAAAAAAAACGGTATACGTAGAAATGGAGAACCACATGTAAAGTAGATGCAATACATGTTCAATTCATATGTTTTCTTGTGTAAAAAAATAAATAAATCTTGCGAGGATAATAAGGATTTCAATATATTAGTATAACTAGGATGCTGGCTCCGCGCAAGTGCGGAGATTTAGTTGTAATTTGTAAATGATGTTTTGGTACGTGATAGTGACACAATAGACAAAGTTACAATATCTCAAATTATACCTTAAGCAAAAGTTACGTAAAGAATACATTATAACATTTGAAATCAATAAAACTTTGATTATTGTTTATTTTCATAACTTTTTCCAAAGTGGAATTGGAACATCGAGTTTTTGATACATCAAATGAGAAGCCCAAATCTATAATATAACAACAACATGAAGCATTTCATGATAAAAAAAAACATCTATGTAAGCCAAACTTAAGATCTCATTAACCTTATCCATTTTGTTCCAAAACACTGCTTGTAAGCAACAAAAGTTGCTTTGGACTGGTAACTACTGATAGTTCCTAATATGTACAGAACATGATCATGATCTGAGTGTTTTTGTTATAGCTTCACGTAGCATTAACCAATTATATTGTAGCTTCTATGTTAACCCTTTGTCAAATCTGAATGAAGTTGCCAATGATACCATCAACTATGAGTTTTTGTATCAGACTTGACCTTTTAATGAGACAGCTAGAAGACAAAAAAAAATCAAATTTGATAATTGAAAATGTGTGAGAAAAACCTTTGCAAGACCAAAAAGGCACAGATGGAGAAATGGGTCAAAGAGAGAACACTAAGCTTTCTTCACAGCAATCAAACATAATCACATTTAGACTTAACCACTTACCAAGCAAATCAGATAAAACTGTAGCCTTGTATGCCGCATTCCCCATCTCTATCTCCTTTAACGCTTTCTCTTTCCTCTCCTTACTCTCTTTTTCTTCTCCAAACTCTGACTCATGTTCATGCTCCGTTTTTTTTCTTTTCTACCTCAGGCTCTTTCCTTGGAGGCACAACTATCTTGTCCTCCTGATCCACCGCTGCTTCACCTGACTAAGTCCTAAAATTAACATTTAAAAAAAATCCAATTAAAGTTTTGAGATTTTGACGGTGTCTATGGATCTCTTACCAAATATTTACGAAATCAGACCTTACCTTGAAGAATCTGTCGTTAGTTTCTACTACATCTCCAGTCATTGGAAAGCATCACCAAATGGATCCGAGACGAAATGGATCCGAGACCGCATGTGGACTCCATCCAAAACCTTCATTGTCTGCCAAACATGATTGTACTGCTTTGATCGATGTCAAGCCCACTCGTATAAACGTTGACGACGTCCTAGAGCTGATTCAAACAAAGGCAAATATGTTTTTGCCATGATAAGGGTATGGATTTTACGATCTGAAGGAAGAGTGATAAGGGTATAAATAGGGATCTAGATATCATCGAGCCGGAGGGGGGATGTGGAGGGTCCGTGGAGATCTTGAATGGATGATTTATGGGAGAACATTGAAGTACCATCACTCTCATCGGAGGCGTTATGCGGGAGGAGTTGGGGGAGAGGAAGAGAATCGATACGGCGATTAGGGTTAGGGAGGATGAGTGATTGTTTAAAAGAGAAACGGGATCGAGACGACGATATAACACGACCCGTATCAAGACCGGCTCGGGATTGGGATGCGAAATGGTTTAAATGGGCTGGGAAGGTAACTTAACTTTTTTATTCCAAGCCCAGTCCGCAATGACCTGGCAGATTGATTGGTGGAGAATATTTCTGCCCATGTGGCACCCCTTAGAAGCTCCAAAATTAGCCCGTTTTATATAGTAGTGATCCTTTAGGGAAGCTGTTCATTTATTTGTGAATTATCATAAAACTCAGCATTTAGTACCTAAGATGATGATAATAATAATGATATTAATATTAATAATAATAATAATAATAATAATCTCTCTGTTTCAAAATAATTAGTTTTTAAAGTTTTTACCGATTAATTAAATACAAATTTTATTCAATTTATCTCGTTTACCTAAAAATAATAATAACTACAGCTAATTTAACCAATAAAAATTATATTCCAGAATACAAATGATTTTAAACATGAACTTACATTTACTGTTTACATAGAAATGTAACAATATTAGTTAAAGTGAAAAAAAAACTAAAACATTGCTTAAACTGAAACGAAAGAGTAATAATAATGCAAATTACCATCCACGGCCGTTCCGGAGATTTGTCATATCCGTAGGTACGTTCGCATGACCCTCATGCTAAACGTCCTCTCCCCACTGGTGCATAGACAAAAAGTAAAAGATTAAAAAATTGTAAATCTATACACAACTAACTATAGGTCTTTGCATCGGTCCACACAAATATGAGAAATAATGTGGATGTTATAATGTCACAATTATTAAAAAATCATTGTTCTTTATTAATTATTGTCAAGACAGATTCAACGGGAGCCTCGTATTATTGGCTATTGCACAAACAGGTAGGAGTTTATATAGTCTTTAATTTTTCTTACAGAAATTATATAATAGTCATCATTATTCAAACTATGGATTCAAAAAATCGAACTCGTCTAGATTGAACACTTCTAATTTTAACAGCTAAAAGTTCCAGTTACTGTTTGTATGTATATTTTATCACTCAACCATATTTCATATGCTTTTTTATAGACGTTACTAGATGTTTTCGTGCACCATGTGCAGAAATAAAGTTTTAAAATTATATTTATAAATAATTTTTTGTTAATTTTTTTGTTTTATTTACATTTAAAATAAGATAAAATATTAATTTTATTTACATTTATATTTTATTATATATATATATATCTTGGAAATATTTTTATTTATTTATATTGGTTGATATATATTAATTAAAATTCTATTAAATTAAGGGAAAGTTTTGTTATGTATAATTAACAAAACATAAAATTAAATAATATTTATAAAATTTGTAAATATTAAAAAGAAATAATCATAATATGATTAGAAAATTAACTTTTTTAAAAAAATGCATAAATGTTTTAAGATTTGTTTTAGAAATAAAAATTATAAAATTATTTAAATAAAATTGAATAATATTTTCGAAAATTATTATATATTACTATATTTCTAACTTTACTATTTATTATCATATTAATGATAATTTATAAGTTATTACCTTATTCTAAAAACTTACCAAAATTATAAAAAATACATTAAATGTAAATGTCCATGTCACAATTAGTCCAATCCATGTCATTTTTATTAGTATGACATGTCATCATTTTAATTTCAAAATTAATGTGGTGATGACATATGTCATAATCACTTGGTAAATAATTTATAGGGGATATCTAATTCTTCCGCCATGCTTTACCAAAGTGGTAGACCGTAAAAAAATATCTCAAGTTAGATATATTTATTGTTTGATCAAAAAGAAAAGAGATACATTTATTATATGAAACTACGACTCCCTCTGTTTCACTTTATTTGTCGTTTTAGACTTATGAACACAGATTAAGAAAACGTTTAATTTTGTACATTTTCAAAATAAAAACATCATTATCTATACATCTAATCATATTTTAACCAATGAAAAAATAAACAGAAGAATCTTATTAATAAATGTTGCATTGAAATCATAAAACGATACTTATTTTGAAACGAAAATTTTCTTCCAGAATGACATTTAAATTGAAACGGAGGGATGAGTATAAAAAAAGTCAAACGATTAATGTTAGTTTTCCAATGTCAGATCTCATCGCATCTGCAGCTGCTAAAATCTCCGCGCATTAATTCCAAGTTCATCCAAAACGATATATAGTACCCACTTTTAGTTTTGAATCAATTCGGTAGACACCGTGTCATAATACGTGTTAAACGATCGCTAGACGGTACATACTAGTCTCTAGTGTCTAGTGACTAAACAAAGCATCGACGGATATATATAGTGTGCAATCATTATATAAAAAATATAGTTACATGACATTAAAAGTAATATAATATATTAATTTTTAGAAAATTAAGAGAAATATAGTTTCATGTATACATGATTAGGGCCTATACGTATTTGATAAAAAAAAAAAAAAAAGAGATTAGGGCCTATACGTGATGTTAACTTATAAAAATAATTAATGTTTAATACATTACGATAGATAAACATATAAATTTAAATTTATTTCAAAAAAATAAATAATTAGCAGTTTTAAATACATAAGATAAATAGTAAAAATAATATCTATATATAACTAGACTAGTATTTTAATTTTGAATATAAATGGTTGAAATCTGTTTAGATGTTCGCAATCGGATAATATCCACTTAAATGTTATTATATACGTCTATTCATTTAAATTCATATAATATATTCTATAACATAAAATTATTAAGCGTGACTATTTAGTCGCCGCCTAAACATCTACATATACTGCATTTATAACACTAAATTAAAAAGGTGAAAGATAAATTAAAGTATATAGCAATTTATAGACTTTCTAATTATGTAAATAACTACAATGACGAAAGTAACTTTTGTGACTCTTTTTGATATAACATGTTATTGTACTTTATTTTCTTGTGATGAAAGTTTATCGGATGAGATTACAAGCAAACTAAATAATTTATTTTCTTTATTTAATAATAAACTTTAAAATAAAATTAAAATACCAAAATAATCCTACTTTAATAAACATTTTATAAAAATTTATTAGATATAGTAATTGTTTAAATTAATATAGACAAAATGGGTAAAAATATAAAGTTGGATTGAAAATACAAAACAACAATCTTTGTAAAATAAATAAAAATCTCAAAACTACTATTTTCGTAGAATATAAAGTATATTTAAACATAAAAAAAAACAAGAAACAAAATTATCTATCTCATAACGTGACTATTAATCATCTATTCAACAAAAAGATCACAAAAATGGATTTTCAAAAAAATATTTATTATATCTATTTCTTCTTCAGATATACAAATCAACTTTTTACAATTAAATATACATATTTTTTGCAAAAAAACAAAATCTCTCGATAGTTGTTTTTCAAAAACAAAAAGCAAAATCTACCAAATTGGGTAACCGGTTGCTCCATATTGTGGTATTTTGGACATGCGACTCGTCAGCCAATTTCATAAAAAACTATACATTTGTTTTAACCAACATGCTCTTTTCAAGCCGATATTATATAGTACTAACTAATAAAAAAATAATCAAACACTATCATTACTCAAATCAATACATGCACAAACATTATGAAGCCGCGTCGAGTCCAAAACCACTATAAAGAGTTCACTAGTCCACATCCACATTCACATTCACATTCTCATTCAGATAACAAAACAAAGACATAATACTTACTCCCAAAAATAAAATAAAAGTAAGTATATGCTTTCTTCTAAGCTTGTTTTTTTCTTTTTTTCTTTTGTTTCTTATCCAGATTCTATACTTTGCTTGCTTGATTTCTGATATCAAGAAAATAAAGTTATTCTTGAAAAAAGACTTAATAATAAGTTAAAGTTTTTGTGATTCCTCAGGCAATATGGAAGATTCAAGCTTTACGGATTTGATGCTGGACACTGACGAGTACTTGATTGATGATTGGGAATCCGATTTCCCGGTGGTGCCAGGAGAAACTATGGATCATCGTTCTGAATCCGAATCCGGGTTCATGTTGATACCCGAGAGACCTACAAAGCAACTGAAAGTCAACTCAACATCTTCTTCTCCATCATCATCTTCTTCTTCTGGTTCGCTCACAACGCCGCAAGTGATCTCGTTCGGGGCTCCAGACCCGAAGATGAACTTGGTCGAGACATCTTTTAACTTCTCCAACCAAGCAAACATGAATCAGAATGCTGGGTCCAAAATAAAAGACTGTGGTAATAATGGAGGAAAAAGAGAGCCACATCTATTGAAAGAACATGTTTTGGCTGAACGTAAACGTCGACAAAAGCTCAACGAACGTTTGATTGCTCTCTCTGCTCTTCTTCCTGGCCTCAAAAAGGTCAGAAACCATGTCTTTGTTTTGTTTAGCCCTCAATTATTTATTTTACATATTTATTTAATTTTTTAATATTAGTTTAAATATCTTAAGCAAAGTTCCTTTAACAATTCTAAGCATAAGATCCAAACTTAAATAGAAGAATAAATTTATACTTGCGTCTGCGTTTGCATTTTATAAACCTTTCTTTTTCAAATCTTAAAATGTTTTCTTTTATTTAATTTTCCTCGTAAACAGTTAAATGTTTAAATCTTTGGTGGGTCATGCTCCTCGTCAAATCTTGAATGCGATGTCTTTTAAGGATGATCATAAACACAATCTTTATAATTAATTAGGCTGATAAAGCAAGCGTTCTTGAAGACGCGATTAAACATTTGAAACGACTTCAAGAACGCGTAAAGAAGCTGGAGGAAGAGCGAGTTGGAACCAAGAAAATGGACCAATCGGTTATATTGGTAAAGAGATCTCAAGTGTATGTGGAAGATGATTCTTCATCTTATTCTTCTACGTGTTCAGCAGCTTCTCCTCCGCCTTCTTCTTTAGATGAAGTTTCCATCTTGAAGCAGACAATGCCTATGATCGAAGCACGAGTTTCAGACAGAGATTTGCTGATTAGGATCCATTGTGAAAAAAACAAAGGGTGTTTAGTTAAGATCTTGAGTTCACTGGAGAAGTTTCGTCTTGAAGTAGTCAATAGTTTTACTTTACCCTTTGGAAGTAAAACTCTCGTTATCACCATTCTCTCTAAGGTAAAACCTATATATTTTATATTCTTTTTATTTCATAATAGAAATTTTAGTTATTATTATTCAATTTTTTAAAATAAAATATCATACAAAAAACTAAATATTTAACTAAATCATAACACATAAAATATTTAATGATTAAATACAAAAGTTACATAGAAAATATGAAACTAACTTACATTTTAAAACATCTATATATATTATATATAGAATAACTTATATTATGAAAAGTGTATGTACTATTTTATTTTAGCATATTGAGTTTTGTATCCAGAAGTGTATTTTTAAAAAAATTCTGTAATACATTTGCAGATGGACAACAAATTTTCTCGACCTATTGAAGATGTTGTGAAGAACATAAGACTTGCGTTAGCGGAATAGTATTGGGCAAAACCGTTACGTTAGTCATCAAAAAGAAACCCGTTACGTTGAGTTGGATAATAAAAGCAGAGAGAGGCATGAGATATGGGATTTGTTGAGTTGTAATAGCTGGATTAGTGTTTGTGTCTGTGTACCCAGTGATTGATGTATCATTGGTTTGATATTTTCCCAATATCAATGGTTTGATTTGATAATGATGATCGAAGCTTTTTTTTAATTGGCTTCTGAGGAACAAGATATCTCAGCTTGATTAAAAACACTGGAACTAAGCTTTAAAATCAAAAAGCATTAATATGACTTATTATTAATGACCTATCTAGATACTTGTCCACGTCTGACCCAGAAAAAGACAGAAAAATTAGGTGGTCCACATATTTTAAAATTGGTTTAAGTTTAGATATCATCTTATGATTTTTCTTAATATACATGATATTGAGTGAATTTATGGGATTAATATTCTTAGGGAAGGAACAGACAGGATATCCAGAATATTTGGATAAGGATCAGTCAAATTTGTGAAATTATTACTCCTATACAAATCTTAGGATTTTGAAAATTGGAATTTGGATATCTGAACACCAGTGTTTTTAAAACCGGACCGGAAGCTGAACCGAAAATATTTTGGATCGCGGTTCAATATGGTTCGACCGGATCAAACCTGGTTCAATAATATGGTTTAATATTTTTTTAGTATGTAAATATAAAAGTAATATTAGTAAACATGATGCATAGTTAAAATCAGAATAAATCAATTTTGAACATAAAATATTATAAATATAAATTAGTTTCTTGTTTATATGGATGGTTTATAGATTTTTGATAGTTTTAGTGGTTTTTATTGGTTTAATAACTTTGAAATATAATCCGGCTATGTGGCCGGTTCATGGTCGAACCAATTACTAGACCAACCCGGCTATATAATCGGTTCATGGTTGAACGCGATCCAACCATCGGGTCGGTCCGGTTTTAAAAACACTGCTGAACACTCACTGATATATAAATCCAAATTATATATATTTTTTAATTAAAACTAACAAATCAACAATTTTTATTTCTTAAAAAAAATATTTTGAAAATAAAATATAATAAATTTTTTTTTTTGTCATCGACTTTTACAGACTCATACTGACTCTGTAAACCAAACCGGGTGATCCGTATCCATGTGAACGACGAAATACGGCTGCTTTCTAACACTGTGTGCTAGTCTATCCGCCTTTATATTTTGCGTCCGTGGTACATAGATAATCTTTGATCGGGTGAAACTCTCTTTCAGGATCTTGACATCGTCCAAATAAGTTGCAAAAGCTGGCCATTTTTCTGGTTCCGAAACCATCTTCACCAATTGAGAACAATCCGTTGCAAACGTAATCTGAAATTGACGTAAATTCTTCATGCATATCATTGCCCAGAGTAGCGTTTCCATCTCCGCATGAAGGGGAGGGAGACTAGCCCGAATATAATAAAAATATTAAAAGTTAAGGAAACTAAAACTTTATTATTTATATATGCAATATTGTATATATTTCAATTAAAGTACTTTAAAAGTAATAATAGTTTCAAATGCTAATTTGAACATCCAAATTTAAAATTTCACTATTTGGATATACATGATCCGTTCTGAATCTGGATTCCCCTCCCTCCGATATCCATATTTTGGATAAATATTTGGTTTGTATATACGCAATACATATTTTGGATAAATATTTGGTTTGTATATACGCAATACTACGTGTTCACGTGATAAAAAACCAAGCCCAATGTGCCATCTATTTTGAACATTATACATGAACAAAGCTACTCGAAAATAGAACACATCATTCGTTATTTAGTGTTTGCAGGGTGCTTGACCTGGAATCTAAAAATTTTGGCGTTTTTTATAAACTTCAAAAGTTTTGAATTTTGAAACTAAATCTCTTCTGTGTCCGTTGATAATACTGTTTGAAAGGCGTAATTAACATTTTCAGATAAAAACTCTAACGAACCACTAAACCACCACCTAGACATCTCTTTTTTCTTTTTTTTCGCTGATTTAGTTTTCTTTTAATTTAATCTATGGTTTGTCCGCAATTTTGCGGGTAATTATATTATATGAAGAAATATATATTATGTTCATATTGTTATAATTTTTGAATAATAATTAAAATTTTAAGTTTTTAAAATTTTAATTTTTAATTTCAAATAATTGGATAATCAAAAATTTCAGTATATATTTTTAGAAGATCAGTGAGATTTTATCTCAACAACGTAAACCTTAGTCATTACAAATATTTTTCTTACAAAAAAGCAATATTATAATTAATTCAGATAATTGGATTTAAAATTACTTTATATTTTATTTTAACACGTGAAAAAATCGGGAATACTCTAATTTTCAAGAAATAAAAAAGAGTTTTTTTTTGCAAATATGACTCAAAACTTGAAGTCAAACACAAAACTAACAATGTTTTTTTTGGAACTTTGACTTGCCTCTTTCACTACCAAAGTTCAGATTATTCACGAAAATACCATCACTTTTTTTTTTAAATGCATATTTTACTCTATCACCCTCATATTCCTCAAGTATTCACAATATTGCCATTGCCATCAATACACCAACCACCATGAACAACCAATTTGAAGCTCTTAATGCACATAAAAATCGATTTACACTCATTCTTTCTCAATTCTTATGAAGCAAAAACAACATCTCTTTACTTTCTCTCCATATTCATCCAAAAAACTCAAGATTTTGATTATAAAAATTTTATGGTTCACAGAGCCATTGAAGCTTACGATTCTTGGTGGGTAACTTTTGTTTGAGATTCTGAGTACTTGGAGAATACTTTTGTGTGCTAAAAAAGTTATCTCACTGGTTGAAACTATGAAATTAGTTTTTTCCCAGATATGTTCGTCCAGACGACTTCCAGGTAAGTCGTCTGGCCGTAGACGACTTACATGGAAGTCTTCTGGTCAATGCAGAGGTTAATTCTGCAATTGACTTTTAAATGTGTTTTTTAGACGATTTACATGGAAGTCGTCCATCTTTGTTTGTTAAGAAAAAAATCGAGGCGACTTCCATATAAGTCGTCTAAGGTAAACGGGTTAGCTTTGCATTTGACCAGATTGTGTCAGAAATTTGACTTTTCCTGTAAGTCGTCCAGTAGAAAATTAAAAAATCAATATTTTGTTATACCTAGACGACTTCCATGTAAGTCGTCTCAGGTTAGTTTTGCAATTGAAAAATAAAAAAAAAATTATTTTTGTCTAGACGACTTACACGGAAGTCGCCCATTTTTGTCTAAATGTGTTTTTCTAGACGACTTACATGGAAGTCGTCCATCTTTA
>NC_027755.1:35171709-35172725 GCF_000695525.1 Brassica oleracea var. oleracea | reverse complement strand
TTTGCATTTGACCAGATTGTGTCAGAAATTTGACTTTTCCTGGACGACTTACATGGAAGTCGTCCAGTAGAAAATTAAAAAATCAATATTTTGTTACACCTAGACGACTTCCCAGGTTAGTTTTGCAATTGAAAAATAAAACAAAATTTTTTTTTTTGCCTAGACGACTTACACGGAAGTCGCCCATCAGATGACATCCACGAAAGTCGTCCATGATTTTATTCCGAGATTTTGGTCAAACCTTGCTTATCTTGGACGACTTCCATGTAAGTCGTCGGACGAACGATTTCCGTGTAAGTCGTCTAGAAAAAAATAATTTTTTTTTGTTTTATTTTTCAATTACAAAACTAACCTGAGACGACTTACACGGAAGTCGTCTAGGTATAAAAAATATTGATTTTTTAATTTTCTACTGGACGACTTCCATGTAAGTCGTCCAGGAAAAGTCAAATTTCTGACACAATCTGGTCAAATGCAAAGTAACCCATTTTCTCTAGACGACTTACATGGAAGCCGTCTCAATTTTTTTTTTAACAAAAAAAGATGGACGACTTCCATGTAAGTCGTCTAAGTTAAAAATCAATTGCAAAACTAACCTAACTAAACGACTTCCACGGAGGTCGTCGTCTACCAGACGACCTCCGTGGAAGTCGTTTGCGTCAATGTTTAATAAACTTTCATTTTCTCTAAAACTATAAAGACTTTTTAATTTTTTTTTGTTAGTTCATGTATAATAGTCAATATTGGGGCTACTGAATGAAATTTATAACTTAATTGGTGATCTTTATAAGGTTACCAACATTCATGCTTAGTAAAGTTTCTAGCTAATTGAGTGGAAGTCTTCTACGTTAGTTTTTGTAAATTTGTTAAGTAACTTTAAGATATGTTTATTTAATTTTCAAAAGTGTTAAGTAACTTCAAGAATATCAAGTAACATGGTTTAATGTGTCTTCACAGATCATAAGATATATTTTTTACTTATGTATCTAATGAAAATGTTCTAGCTTTGAACTTAG
>NC_027755.1:35168740-35171589 GCF_000695525.1 Brassica oleracea var. oleracea | reverse complement strand
AATTTTGGCAAGATAATGTCGTGGAAAATGAACATATTTACCAAACTTTTTTATTAATATCTCTTCAAATTTACAAAAAAAGTCACAACTAAAGGAGTACACATGCAAATCACAAAACAGACCACAAACAAAACTATTATAGATCATTCATCTACAAAGACAAGCTTAGACTCCACTTGATAGGGAAGAAGACCCCGTCTGGAAGACTTCCTGGAAGTCGTCTGGAAAACTTCCTGGAAGTCTTCTAGCGCATTATATTTTAGAAGACTTCCGAGAAGACTTCTCATAAGTCTTCCAAAGTCTGATCCAGATCTGAAAAACATGTATATCAAACCCAGATCTGTAAAACCTGCATATCATATCAAAAAACGTTCAAATGGCTTAAAAACAGAGATAATGAGTGAAAAATTAGATATACATACTTTTATAGAACACACAAAGTACATATCCTAGTGGAAGATGAGAACCATCTGATTAAAACCTGCAACAAAAAGATAGATTAATGAGAAAGACATGAGACAAAAATGAAAAATTCATATAAAGTTTAGTGTTTTCAAGTCAAAGAGATTAGAGTGGGTTTGAAGAGTTTTAGTTTGAGAAAAAAATATGAATTTTATGCAACAGGAGGTTACCAAATGAAAAAAAATCAACATAAGAAATTACCAAAATGCTCAGATCTATTATGAAAAGAAGACATGGGAGAAGACTCCGTCAGAAGACTTCCTGGAAGTTGTCTGAAAGTCTTCTAGCCCAGAAATCTTCCAGATCTGAAAAACCTGCATATCCAAATCCAGATCTGAAAAACCTGCATCTGCAAAAACGTTCAAATGGCTTAAAAAACAGAGAAAATGAGTGGAATATTAGATAGATCTACTTTTATAGAACACACAAAAATACATAACTAAAATTATTAAGTCTACTTTTAAATGAGTGGAAGATGAGAACCATGTGATGAAAAATCTGCAAAACAAGATAAACTAGTGAGAAAGACATGAGACAAGAACAATAAATTGATATAAAGTTTGGTTTTTATAAGTTCAAAGAAATTAGAGAGAGGTTGAAGAGTTTTAGAATGAGGAACTTACAATTTTTGTTGCAGCCATTTGAGAGGAGGAGAGAGAATGTTTAAATGTTTTTTTTTATATATGGAGACAAAAATTCCAATAAGGTTAAATATTTTCGATCAGAAGACTTACTTGACGACTTACTTGTAAGTCGCCTAGAAGACTTCAATATTTTTAGCGGGAAACTAAATATTTTTAGCGGAAGTTAGAAGACTTCCCAGACGACTTACATGTTAGTCGTCTATACCCTAAACATAACCCCTAAACTAAATTAACTAACTAAACACTTCATAAAATCAAATTAAACTTGAAAAATGTTTGCTATACACAGAAATAATCACATGTAGATAAAAAATTAATTTTTCAAAAAAACATTTAATCTTTCCAAAATCTAACCCTAAGAAAAATACATACAATACTACAACATATTTTGTCAAACCCTAGACCAAAGAATATCATGATTCACTACTTTCACTCATCTATGTTGAAAACAATTCAATTTTATTATATATTAATTTATATCACTTAAAATTTTTTATAATTACATGATTTTAATTTTTCGCTCATGAAAATATTTTGTACAAAATTTATAAATTATTTTTAAGATCAACTATACTAGACGACTTCCGTGGACGTCGTCCAGAAGACTTAACAGAATCTCAGAAGACTCAGAAGACTCAGTGGGGATATATTCGTAAAAATGAGTTCTGTTTTTTTGTTTGGTCACAAGGGGCTAACTGTAATTTCACAAGGCTTTTGGGTTACTTTTGCATTTGATTCAAGTTTGGGTACACTTTTGTAATCAAAATCAAGTTTTGAGTCATATTTGGTAAATACCCCAATAAAAGATAGAGTTTTTTTGTGTAGGACCAATACAATGATCAGATGCTTTTATCATGAAGATATTTTGTAAATGTTTTTGTGTGGACTTTAGAAAACATAAAAAGCTCTAATAATTTTTTACCTACAAATCTAATTATTTTATATAAGAATATATAACCATCAATTTTTTTTCAATAAAAAAAGTTAAAATATTTTATTTAATTATATATAAATAATTGATAAAGAAAAAAAATTGATAAAACATATACATTATTTTTCCGATGCTACAATTATTTACCATAAACTATTATTTGTAATATTACATGTGTTATTTGGTAATTTATATTATATAGTTCTATAGTTACCTTTTATTTTTAGATCTGATTGAAATAAATAACTAATAAACATCAATAACCAATCAAATTATAACTATTTTCTAAAACTTAATCTATTAACAATACATAAGAAAAAATCAATTAAGTGACTTCTCAATTTATATATAGTATGATTTATCTCTTTAAAACCAAGGATAAATTTGGTTAATGTAAACATGAAAATATGTATTAGGAAAATGGTACTCTAAATAATTTCTCTCATAATTTTGTCAAATCACAAATCATACTTTCTTACTCATTTTTATTTAGTGTTTAACATAAAACTTAAATGGGTTAAACAAACAATTCATTCTTTTAAAACATACTCATTTTAATTAAATCTGATTAATTAAAAACAAAAATTAAAATTTTAAATAACAAATGTTGTTATTTTAGGCATATATTCTTAATATTAATGTGAGATCCTATATTATATCAAAATAAAATATTTTTATTTGTGTTCATGTTTCTTAAAATTTTATTATTGTACATTTCTAAAATTTATTATACCGCAAAATATACATCTCATTATTTTTAAATAATTGCAATTTACATTATATTTTCTATCTTTGACTTTAACAATTGTAGA
>NC_027755.1:35123873-35168640 GCF_000695525.1 Brassica oleracea var. oleracea | reverse complement strand
TTTCTATCTTTGACTTTAACAATTGTAGAACATGTCATTTTATTGATATTTCTTACTCATTTTATCACAATATTTTAAAAACACATAAAACTAATTAGTTCAAATTTATAGTAACACAAAAATACATGCATATCGATAAAAAAATAGAATTAAATACATAAAAATATAAAAGAACCAAGAACGTAACAAACATATTTTATTATTCTTCCCTCCGGTTTTTTATTTCTGTCTCCTTAAATTTTTTTACTATTCAAAATAAACATGCAAATTTTATTAACTCTAGGAAAAGCTTGTGAAAAATATTTTGATTAATTTAATTTTAAATGATTTACTATATAATAATTTTAAATGAATTACCATATATTATAATTTTAAGTGACTTACCATATAATAATTTAATTCATCTTTTTATATTAATAAATGAATTAAATAATATTTCTTGATTAATATAATTTAAATGACTTACGTTATAAGTTTTATGTTTTGAAATATAAAAATATTTTAATCATTTCTAAAAGTGATAACTTATCTATGATATCACATTGTCATTGAAAAATGATGAGAATTTTTTTAAAATTATATATTTGACAGTTTTGCATTCATTTGAAACATTTTAGAATATATATAATATATATATATATATAGTGAATGAGTGAGTTTAATTAATATTAATAAGTTTACATTTATTAGTTTTCCAGAATCTATGATTTATTGTATTCACTACTAATATAAATATATTTAAAACCGTTTTTATAATTGTTTCTGTAGTATTATATGTATTTAAATGTATATTGTCAATTTATATAATTTAATTTATGATAGTAAATTGTTTCTATAAATAAATTATATTAATTCATCTATATTTGAGATTTTTAATTGTATCTTTGGAAATATATATTAGATTAAGTAATTCTAGAGTTAGTTTCCTTTTAAAAACTTTAATTAAATAAATGAAAAAATTAAAAACCACCAATCAAATTATAACAATTAATTAGAAAGCTCTTCTATGAGCGACACGTCAGCAAAAATCACTTAAGTGACTTTTCAATTAATATATAGTGGGTTATAATGATTGGGGTTTTTGCTCACTCCTCAGCGCGCTTCCTCAGCGTTTTGTGGGCTCCACTTTTAAAAAGTGTGAAAAAGTGTCAAGCCCATGGCTCGAACCCGGGTTATTGAGATATAAACACCAACATTTATACCACTAAACTAAAAGATACTTTGTACATTGATGGTCAAAACTAATATATATTTATGAAGGTGGAAACCCTTGATTCTTCGGTTTTCTCTGTGGGCTGGGCCTACAAGTGTATTATGAGTTTTATTTTTAAATGTGATTAATCGGCTTATACGAAAAAAGCAACAATTATAGTTTTTCCATATTGTAAACTATCTTAGTTTAACATGAGTTAGGGTTCTTTTCATCATTGTCTCAGACAAGTTTGAGTTAAAGAGTTTCTCCATGTGTTTGTTCGTAATCTATTTTTTCACCGGTGAACTCTTCATCTCCCCATCTTAAATCGCTTGATCATAAATGTTTCTGATTTGTAGCTCTTTTGTAAACCCTATATACACTACAAGAAAACATAATCTTAACGAGGGCGGTTTTCCTCGCCAATTCGTCGTAAAAGAGGCTTTACGACGAATTAGCGAGGAAACGCGTTTGCTCGTTACACGTCTGTCGTAACACATATTTCCTCGCTAATTCGTCGTAACTTAGCGAGGAATATATTTCGTCGTAAAGACGAAGTAGGACGATTCGTCGTAAAGACCACGTCAATATTCCACGTAAGGACGTCGCTATAATTCCTCGTAAATACCTCGAAAATAGTTCCTCGTAACCTACACGTAAATACCTTGAAAGAGTTTATACTGATACATCCATCCGTAATGTACAGGTGCACGAAGCAATGCCTCATATGGGAGGTGGACAGCTAGATGCTCCATGACGTCAAAAAATCCGGGAGGAAATATCTTCTCCAAGTTGCACAATAAGATGGGAATGTTCTCCTGAAGCTGTTCCACGACTTCTTCTTTAAGAGTGTGTGCGCTCAGATCCCTGAAAAATGTTCCAATGCCTTTTATATTCGAAAAAAAATTAAACACATTGTTAGTCATATATTATTTTGTAAATTATTGTGATATAATACACTACGTACCTGCAAGTGCTTCATGTACGTTTGTTGGAAGTAGCTCCGCAAATGCAAAGGGCAGTAGTCGTTGCATAAATACATGACAATCATGACTCTTCATCCCGGAGAACTTTTGACCCTTTTCAACACATCTAGAGAGATTCGAAACATACCCATCGGGGAACTTCACTTCTGATGCCACCCAGTTGAACAACACCGACTTTTTTTCTGAAGATAATCTGAATATCGGAACGGGAACTTGTCCATTGCTTTTAATATGTAACTCGCTTCTTGAGCAAATATCCGGCAAGTCCAACCTCGATTTTATGTTGTCTTTTGTCTTCCCTGGGACATTCAATATTGTATTCATGATGTTCTCAAAGAAATTCTTCTCTATATGCATCACATCGAGGTTGTGGCGCAGAAGAAGATCCTTCCAATATGGCAACTCCCAAAATATACTCTTCTTGTGCCAGTTGTGATGAACACCGTAAGAATCTGGCATATTACGAGGGACATGCCAATTACCACCCCAACGAACTGTTTCGTTAGCTCCGTAGTAGTCGATTTGCGCTTCAATTTGTTCTCCAGTTAGATATGGAGGAGGAGTGTCTCTCACAACCCTTTTGTGCCTAAACAAATTCTTGTTTCTTCGGTAAGGATGGCCAATGTGAAGAAATCGACGGTGACAATCAAACCAACTTGTCTTCCTACCATTCTTCAGTTGAAACGCATCTGTCGTTCCATTACAATATGGACAAGCTAATCTCCCATGTGTAGTCCATCCAGACAACATCCCATAGGCAGGGAAATCACTTATGGTCCACAAAAGCATCGCTCGCATCGTAAAATTCGTCTTCGTTGAACAGTCATACGTCCTCACCCCTGTTGACCACAAATCCTTCAACTCTTTTATCAGTGGTTGTAGGAAAACATCCAGGGACCTTTTTGGATGGTTCGGACCAGGTATTAATATGGTCAAGAATAGTAACTCCCGTTGCATGCACATCTCCGGTGGCAGGTTGTATGGAGTAAGAAAGACTGGCCACAATGAATATTGTCTCCCTGACATTCCGAACGGACTAAATCCATCTGTGCATAATCCGAGATACACATTCCGGATATTGCTAGCGAAATCTGGATGTACTTTGTTGAAATGTTTCCAGGCTCTTGCATCTGATGGATGAGTCATCTCACCATCCGTCTGAGTATGCTCGGCATGCCATCTCATCTTTCCAGCAGTGTGCTCTGATTGATACAATCTTTTCAATCTGTCTGTAATTGGTAGGTACCACATCCTTTGGTACGGTACCCTATTACGTCCTCGTCCTTGCGGCTTGAATCGTGGCTTCTTGCATAATCGACATTCTTCTAGCTTCTCATCATCTCCCCAATAGATCATGCAGTTGTCGATGCAAACATCTATCATCTCCGAAGGCAACCCAAGACTATAAACCAGTTTCTGAATCTCATAATAAGAATCAGCAGACACATTGTCTTCCGGCAAATACTCTTTAAACAAGTCCGCCCATTCGTTCATGCAACTTTCAGGTAGATTGTGATCAGTTTTAATATTCATCATTCTAGCAGCTAACGACAATTTAGAGAGACCTTCTCTACAACCACTGTAAAGTGGTTGATTCGCCGCGTTTAACATTTCGTAAAACTTTTTTGCATCTATATTAGGTTCTTCATCTTCATCATGAGCTACGAATGCATCAGCTACCATATCATGAACCCTATCATAATCTACCATCTCCTCCTGATGGTAATTATGTTCATTATGCAAATGATGATCAACCGGTTCTTTTTCCTGAAAATTGTTATTACTACTACTAGCTTCATTCTGATCATAATTAAAACCTTCTCCTTGTTGAAACCAGATATAGTAATTTGCCGTGAAACCTCTATTTATTAAATGCTTCCAAACATTTTCACGGTTTGCCAGTTTCGAATTGTTGCATTTCCGACAAGGACAGAACATCTTACCACTTTCTTGGGCGAGCGGTGTTGAATCTGCTTGATGCATAAATGTCTCCAGACCCGCAAGGTATTCTTTCGTCACTCTCCCGTTAGCATCTCTATGCATATACATCCACTTCCGCAACTCGTAAATAGTCCCGGAGCCAGCCATTTTTTTCTTTCACGTTTTTTGTTGTTGGTGTGTTTAAAATGATGTTCAAACATCCATATTTATAGGAAAATTCGAATCTGGTAGTTGTAATTTTGCTATGAATTTACGACGAAAATTAATTAGGTGGGCAAAAAAAAACGTGTAACACCTATGAAGTTGGTGGATTCAAAAATGTCCTCGCTAAATACACGTAAACTATTCCCTCGTAAATACCACGTAAAATTTAAGTCGTATTTACGAGAAAATAGTTTTTCCTCGTAAAATACTCGTAAAATTACATCCACTTTACGACGAAACAGTTTTGTCGTTACGTTACGAGGAAATAACGATGACTTTAGTTTTTCACGTAAATTCGTCGTAAACTCGACGCAAATTTACGAGGATTGTTTTTCCTCATTAATTTTCGTCGTTAAGCATGTGTTTTCTTGTAGTGATATATGATTCGCATCTTTGATGAACCCAATATGCATCTTCACAAAACTCATTGATTCCTCTTAGCTTTAACCATCTTCTAGAAAATGTCTCTCTCTGCCTCTCCAGTTCCTCAAACCGGCGTCCCCGACATCCGTCACTCAACCTTCGAGTCTCTCCGTCTTGGTCGTAGTAGTCAGAGCATAGCCTCTAACCTCCTCGCTTCTGGAATTCCCTGAACTTCAAGAAAGACAATGAGTTTATGGGAATCACGGTTCTCTTCCTTGATGAAAAGGTAAGTTAATCTTCGATTTATCATACTTATTTAATATAATTGTTTTTAATTGATTTTTTGATTCTTTGTTGAATAATATTATTTGCAGATTCAGTGATTCATGGGTTTATTCCTGCCGGATGTGCTAATCATTACATGCCATCTTTGAAAGCCGGTTCCATTTTGAAAGTCGATCGTTTTGCGGTTGCTAGGTGCTCAAGCATGTACAAGATTACTGATCATCCATTCCTCATTCGTTTCATCTCACCAACTATTATTGATGAAGTCATCACAGATGCTCCTGAGATCAATCTCCAGTCATAATTAGATTGTTCGACAATTTCTAAGTGATTGCGAACAAAAACCTAGAACTCCCAGGTATATTATCATATTGCATCTGGATATACATTATGTTTGTATATCATAACTGATATTTAAACTCCCAGATGTGGTTGGGCAAATCCGTTCTGTCCAGGGCTCTGACCTTACCAAATAAACAACTCGAGTCGTTATCCGTCTCCTCATTGATTCGTAAGAAACAATCAACACACGATTCCCTATATATTTTTATCTATATTGTGCTAACATCAATAATCATAAATATTTCCTACCCAAAATCCGTGGTCGTCTATTTATCTCCCTTACTTATCAAACTAATTTTACACAGATCTTTATTTTACAGCTTAAAAGAAACCACAACAACCCAAACAATCAAAACACCAAAAACTAGAATTCCAAAAAAGATGAATCATTAATGATTGTTGGACCCAATTTTGGTCAATACCATAATGGGCCGCGATCAAAGGCATGGACCTTAAAGGGCCGGAGCCCGTAGCAAGAATACGAGCTCGAGAAGGAGTCACCGAGGTCGCGGAGATCGTGCAACAAGAAGCTGACATCGCGGAGCTACCACAGAGATCTCGAAGTCGACTTACTATGAAGGAAGAGGAGTGGAAACAGAGGAGGACACATTGAAAACCCTAGAGAGAGCTACACACTTACATCGATCTCGTTGTCTTCCCACTTTTAGATTCTTTCTTTACCGATCTCGTTTGTATCACTCGATCTAGTTCAATTCATTGTATTCGATCTTATTCATCAATAAAGTCCATTTTCACCAACTGGAAACTATTTAACTTCGTTGTGTTCTAAATATATCGTTGCCTACATCATTTGTCTTCCCTAGATCAAACCCCGATCACTATCAAATACTTAGTGTAGATTTTAGGTTCTACATTTTGGCGCCGAGTGTGGGGAAGATAAACGAAAAACATCTTTGCTAAGAAACTGATCTAAGTTTCCTAAGCGCGACTATGGATCCCAACCAAGCCATCGGAACCACACCCTCAAGAGTCAACGACGTCGATCCTACAGGATCCGACTCAGGGACCGAAACAGTACCATCTGGGCCAACGAGAGCCAGCGGTGCAACCGGAACGACCCAAGCGCAACGAATTCCTCTGATCGGGATTTTGAATCAAGATCGGTTCCCTTCGATCGACCAGACATCGATCCCAGAACGAGTCGGAGCACGAGTCTGGAACCGCCCCGGGGACAGGCAATCCGCCGACGATCTGACCCGATCTCAATGTAGACCAATTTCACCGACTCCTCTAGCCTAGACTCGAGAAGAGCTGACCAAAATTCAGAGAATGGTCTCGACCCTAATCGATGAAATTCGCAGTCAAAAGATTGCGAATCAAACCATCGCTAATCGATTAGAGCAAGCTGAGAAAGAGCTCGCAGATCATCGAGCCGCGAACGCTCGAGAAAGGAATCAAACGTCCCTCGATCCATTAAGGAGTACATCGAACCCCTAAAATACCGGTCTGTTCGGAACTCCGGAGATCCCAAGCGCTCGATCTGGACGCTACACGGGAGAAAACTCACAACGACCACCACCACAGGGCATGAACCACCGAAGCTTAAGCTACAGTGGATTAGACGAAATCAATACGGGGCTCCAACGCCCACGAAGCACTCCAATCCAATTCCAGAACAGATCGACTGAAAGGCACGGGGAACCGAGAACTCGGATCCCACCACCAAACCCTTCGATCCCCGAAAATCGAACTCCATCCGCGACGAGGACACTCCATCAAACGGGATTCGATAACCTAACAGAACAACCTCGGAGGCACGATCTTCACGGCCACGTCAACATCGAGCATGGGATCCCGAGCGAAACCGGAGCATTTCAGAATTACATCAAAAGAAATGATATCGAGCTCAAAAGGATACATACGATCGTGCATATGGCGACGAGCTCTGCCCCAGATATCGATATGGTCATCGAAGAAACAATAAAGACTCCATTTACAAACAAAATTGCCAGTGTAAGACTGCATCACGTTGGGAACTGAAATTCCCCGAATACGTCGGGAACACAGACCCGGAAGGCCATGTGCGAGCCTTCCATCTAGCGATATCACGAGCACACCTCACCGACGACGAAAAAAGGCCGGATACTGCCGTTTCTTCGCCGAGAACCTCACTGGAGCCTCCCTAGAATGGTTCGCTGGACTAGAAGAAAATTCTATTGACAACTTTACCCAGTTGGTGTCTACGTTCCTAAAACAGTCCTCAGTCTTCATAGAGACAAGAATTACCGAGGCATATCTTTGGAATCTCAAACAAGCAACTTTCGAACCACTAAGAGCGTACATAAACAAGTTCTGTGAGATCAAGGCCAAGATTTCGCACCCAAACGAGGTCGTCGCCCTAGCGGCATTAAAGAATGGCGTCTGGTTCTCGTCCAAATTTAAAGAATAACTGGCGGTTCGAACACCTGTTTCATTGGACGACGCCCTACATCGAGCCTCTTACTTCGCCACGCATGAAGAGGAGGTCGCAGCGTTAAAGGAACAGTATAGCGCGAACAAGAATAACGTGACCAAAAAGCCGACTGCTCCTAAAGAACCAACCACCAAAGGGCAGCACTCTTACTTTGCCACCCATGAAGAGGAGGTCGCAGCGTTAAAGGAACAGTATAGTGCGAACAAGAATAACGTGACCAAAAAGCCGACTGCTCCTAAAGAACCAACCACCAAAGGGCAGCACTCTTATGCTATAAATAATTCGCCGCAAAGTCTTCAACATACGATCTCAGTAAGTATTGCGCCTTCCATGATCGCAAGGGCCACGCGACCAAAGAATGCTGAGCCGCACTTCGTAGTCAAAACAAAAGCAAGAAAACCACTGAGGAAAACATAGAGGAAGAAAAAGAACCAGTGACTCCAAAACCCAACTGAAAATCCAAAGTCTCGATAAACAAAAGAGGCAGGGAAATCGAACAGGAATCACCGAGCTCTCTACCCCTGGCTCCGAAGAAAAGAGTCGACATGATTTCGTGGGGACCAAGTAACAACGCAACCAACGAAACTAAGAGTCAAACCGAAGGGAAAATTCGCTTTGAGATCTCGGTAGCGATCCACACATTGGAAAATCCCGACAAAGCCACTCCCCCTCCCCGTGTCACTCAGTACAACCCAAACACAAAGCCTCCTTGCGTAAAAATCTCCAACTTCAAGCGAAAGAATAAAATGACCAAGATTCGCGAGATGCTGGAGAAACCGATTTATAAAAAAGACAGAATGCAGACTCTCAATCGCAATCTGTCTAGGGGGCAGAGACACTACCGACCAGCACTGACTAAGAGGTGGAATTTTCCGACCCACAACAAGGAAAAAAACGGATCGACTTCATTTACGGAGGCTCTAAGTTCTGCAATTCGGTCAACTCAATCAAAGCATACCAACGGAGAGCCGAAAATAACGTAGGAATTAGAGAGCCCCTATCGGGTCCCGATCACGAAATCAACTTCGATGAAAACGAAACCACAGACCTCGATAAACCACACGACGACGCTCTCGTGATACGAATCGACGTCGGTGGCTGTGAACTATTCCGAGTAATGATCCGGAAGCTCGGCCGATGTCCTCTTCTTTGATGCGTTTAAAAGAATTGGATTCACTAAAGCACTCCTAAAGCAAGAGCGAACCCGCCCCCCCCCCCTGGGATACCTTGGCTATACAACATGAAGGCAGTCCCCTCGACATATCACCAATGCCTGAAATTTCCAACCCCGAAAGGAGTCAAAACTATCAGAGGAAGCCAGAAGAGCTTCAGGACAAGCTACCTCGCGAGCTTTAAGGACATCGAGCAACACCCTTAATCAGGCAGCCAAAAATAATGACAGACGTACCTACGTACACAAACAATCGAACAACAGACCCTATCTCTGGAAAAATAATCGAACTACGTTATGACTTGATCCCTCAACGAGGGTACGTAGGCAACTCACGACACGAGTCCAGTCACCCTCCAACTTCAAAGCTCGAAGTAAGCATATCACAACACCCGAGGGACAATGGCACGACAATATTAAGCTGCTTTCCTTTTTAAATATGTAACAAACCAGAATCCGACACCTTAATAAATACAGTTCTTAGACATTGCAGTTAGAGCATATCGGATCTCCTATCGTAAAACTACGACGGTCTGACACGAGTCTCACCTTCCACCTACAGAACTCAAAGTGGGCATATCGCAACACACGAGGAACAACGGCACGACAATATCAAAAACTGCCTTCTTTTCACAAATATGTAACGAAACAGAACCCGATATCTTAATAAATACAGTTCTTAGACATTCGAACACATCAGACTTCTCATGTCAAAAAATCGCGTAACTGCGATAGTTGACCAAAAAACCAGGACCCTGATCAAGTCCTCGGTCGCGGCCAACTCCGCCAACAAAGGCATGGGACTTAAAGGGCCGGAGCCCGTAGCAAGAATACGAGCTCGAGAAGGAGTCGCCGAGGTCGCGGAGATCGTGCAACAAGAAGCTGAGATCGCGGAGCTACCACAGAGATCTCGAAGTTGACTTACTATAAAGAAAGAGGAGTGGAAACAGAGGAGGACACGTTGAAAACCCTAGAGAGAGCTACACACTTATATCGATCTCGTTGTCTTCCCACTTTTAGATTCTTTCTTTACCGATCTCGTTTGTATCACTCGATCTAGTTCAATTAATTGTATTCGATCTTATTTTTCAATAAAGTCCATTTTCACCTACTGGAAACTATTTAACATCGTTGTGTTCTAAAAATATTGTTGCCTACATCATTTGTCTTCCCTAGATCAAACCCCGAGCACTATCAAATACTTAGTGTAGATTTTAGGTTCTACAATGATCAACTCTATTTTGTCTAATCTTAGAAATAAACTTCAAAACAAATATACCAAACCAATCACCTCAACTAAAACTCAACGACACATACATCGAGTCAGCTAAACAAATACAAACTACACGGCTAGCTATTTAACAATTTACAAACTTACTTTCGCAACGAAGAAGACGAAGACGACAACCAAGATCAGTGAAATTACCTTAAAAAAAGCAGAGTAAGTTACGAACTCAGATAAATACAACTAACAATGATTTCTGTTCACATATTACCCATCAAATAAAAGATAAACAAACACAGCCACACCAGGAGATACAAGAGACAATCCTGACATACACAAATGTGGCAACAACATCTCCACCTGCTCACTCCTCTTGTCTTATAAAAATAGCTTACATGCCCAATGTCAAAAGGCCAATGATATTGTCTTCTTATGAGAAATACATAAATTCGTTTAAAACTCATTAAGGCCCAAATACTCAGAACTGTCACTCATTTTATAATTATTTCTACAAGTCTTCATGTATTTGTTTTAAAGCTCCGGTAAAAGCAACAAGTTTAAAAATAAAATAAAAACATAAAACAAACATAATAAGGATAATAAAAATTATTACTTAATACACACAACTAAACTGGAGAAAAAATATCCAGAAATAAAAGGTACTCTCAACAACTTTAATATAATTTATGTACTTTCAACAGTACAAGAAACAAATTAAAAAGACAAACAAACAATAAGTATCAATGACACAGCAAACAACACCACAAACTATATCAATCACATTACTAACACAGTTTAGTCCTTCATAAGTAGAGAACAATGCATACAGAGTTCATCTTCACAACTCTAACCCTATAACAATAAAAAAACTTGAAAAACAACTCAAAACGCAAAATTCAAAACTAAAATAACCCTAGCAAATATTGAGCTGAAGCAAGAACTCTGTCCACAAGTCCGCGCTTGCGCGGGGGAAATCCCCCTAGTATTTAGAAATTCTCACTATTTATTTTATCATTAATCATAGAAAGTGAGAAGTAGCTACTTAAATCATTCCTAAGAAGAAAAAAAATTATATTTAGTCAGTCATCTACAACATCATTATAATCTGAAGCAAAAACTTTTACATGTATGCGTGAAATGTTACCAAAATTATGCATGTTTTGGAAAATTGATACTCCTGCGCGTTTTACATGTGCGGGTCTAGATCTAGTATGTTTTAAGCTTCTGGTCTATAAAATGGTTCATATATAACCATTAAAACTTTTGAAGTACCTCTTGTACTATCTAGGTCTTTTGTAGATGGACTGCAACTTATCATCTCAGTTACTTAAAGTATTGATTGGCCTAGTGATAGTGCAAGAGGGTTAGTTCTTTTGTGATGTAACTTCAAACCACATTTGGTAAAGAGTGTTATTGTTTTTTTTTTTGCCGACTTGGGTTACCGGAGGAGATTATAAGGATGGGATTAGAAAAGGCAAGACTACTCTGAAGATGCAAGTGGAGTTTATAGATGTCAATAGTCTTCTGTGACTAACTAGGAGACAAAGTCACCGATGCTGGATGCATTAGTCGTTACTACATAAGGCATGCAGAGTGGTGGGTTACCATGTGGATGCAAGATATGCTGAGATGGAGAAGGATAAACTGAGGGTTTATGTCTTGACGTAGTCGTTGAAGTAGTTGCTGAGGCAATGTGTGTCAGAGAATGAACCAGCAGGCATGCGGAGTGGTAGAGACCATGTGGACGCAAGATGCTGAGCTGGCGTGGGATGAACTTGAGGAGCAAGTTTATACCATGGAAAAAGGCAAGAGATAAACTTGGGGAGCAAGTTTATGCCTTAAGGAATAAGTGCATTTCAAAAAAGGAAAGTGTACTTATTGATATGGAAGTTGTCCATATTCATGTTCCTTGGAGACTAGGGTTTCAGGAACGTGGAGATCACTATAAAAGAGCTATGGAGTAGTGTGTGTTCCATAAGAAAATGGCTATTATTATAGAGGAAAGGTGAAAATCCCTTAGGGGTGTTCTTGGGTCGTGCTGAGGCTGATGCTGAAGTACTGACGACAGAGAGACAAGTTAGATCAAGAATCTTTCAGTAGCAGTTGTTCGGGTGTTAACAGGCTGTGTAAAGCTGATAAGCAAGTCTTGTAATAGATTATTTAGGCGATTTCTAATAAAGCAATAGTTGGTTACTTGTATCTATTTTGTCTCTTGATTTATCTTATGCATTACTCAATTGTGGTGTCATCTTTGCACTAAAAATTGGTATCAGAGCGGGTCACCTAAGTTACTGGTGTGATCCTGAAGGTGAAGATGTACACGATTGTTCTATGCAGAAGACAATCATGTTGAAGGATGGCCGGTGTGGTCATTGGAAGGTGTGCATGAAGCTGTTGGTTCGAGGAATCAATGATGCTGCGTGGATAGCTGTGAAAATTGGGTGGGAGGAGCCCACCATATTTACATTAGAGGAGAAGAAGCCCAAGCCTAAGGAGCCAAGACAAGGAGTGGTTCGAGAGGTAGTTCAAGAAGTAGTTCGGCGGATGCGTTAGAGCCTGATGCAGTACGCATGAAGAAGCAGACGGGTGTGTCTGTGATGTTTGTATTGACATCTAAGCATATGTTTTAGCTTAGTATGCAATCAAGCTGGAGGAGAAGTGGTGATATTCTAATCCAAGGAGTGCACATCTCGTGGGGGAAAAGAGCATGGTGATGGACGTCCTGATGTAGATGGTGCTTATCTCGTGGGGGAGAAAAGTATATCTATTATAGAAGATGAAGATAGTGCAACTCTCGTGTGGGAGAATGACATATCAAGTGTGGAAGTTTCCAGGTGAGGAAACGTGGTTGTTGAACCAGAAGAATATTGTGCTTGATCGGCACATAAAGCTAAAGGGGGAGATTGAAGATGCAAGTGGAGCTTGTAGATGTCAATAGTCTTCCGTGACTAACTAGACGACGAAGTCACTCATGTTGGATGCATTAGTCATTACTACATAAGGCATGTGAAGTGGTGGGTTACCATGTGGATGCAAGATATGCGAGATGGAAAAGGATAAACTGAGGGTTTATGTCTTGATGTAGTCGTTGAAGTAGTTGCTGAGACAATGTGTGTCAGAGAGTGAACCCGGAGGCATGCGGAGTGGTAGAGACCATGTGGATGCAAGAAGCTGAGCTGGTGTGGGATAAACTTGAGGAGCAAGTTTATACCGTGGAGAAAAGGCAAGAGATAAACTTGGGGAGCAAGTTTATGCCTTCAGTAATAAATATATTTCAAGAAAAGGAAAGTGTACTTATTATATGGAAGTTGTTCATATTCATGTTCCTTGGAGACTAGGGTTTCAGGAACGTGGAGATCACTATAAAAGAGCTATGGAGTCATGTGTGTTCCATAAGACACTGACTATTATTATAGAGGAAGGGTGAAAATCCCTTAGGGGTGTTCTTGGGTCGTGCTGAAGCTGATGCTGAAGTACTGACGACAGAGAGACAAGTTTGGGTAGATTAAGAATCTTTCAGTATCAGTTGTTAGGGTGTTAACAGGTTGTGTAAAGCTGATAAGCAAGTCTTGTAATAGATTGTTTAGGCGATTTCTTGGTTGCTTGTATCTATTTTGTCTCTTGATTTATTTTCTGCATTACTCAATTGCGGTGTCATCTTTGCACTAACATACTCAACTCTCTTACTTCTTCACAAAGGTAACACCTTTTGCAATACTCCCTGAAAGCTCTTCTTTGCCTTGTCTAATCCCATCCTGATCAATTTAGCAAGACACTGATATGAACATGGAACAAGATTTCAACTTTTACCTCTCGTACTCGTTCAATGGTCCGAGACCGTACACTTGATCGATCCCACATCGTCCCAAACGCACCTTTGATGCGAAGAAGGGAAGCTCAGTGACCTGTGTGTAGAGTGAAACAAAGTTTATATACAATTCAAGGCTAAAGAAAAAGACTAGAGAAGGGACTGTACATGAGATGCCACAAATCACTCTCAACACCCTATACCCTTGAATTTTTACAGCCTCAGATATGGATTTTTTTTTTTCGTATTAGAGTTTTTCAGTTTGGATCTCGGATTCAGTTTGAATCTCATATTTTTGCGACAGCATATGTTTCGCCGATTAGGTGTACAGTGAATGTTTCAAATGTAAATGAGTTCACCCAAAGACTGAATGAGAATCATTACATAATAGGAATTTGTCTGGCGGGCAAACTGTAGCAATTTTTTGTATTTCTAGAACCCAGTTTGTTAGTTGGGATATTTGTGCAGACTGAACTTTACTTGGGTTATTGTTGTTGTGTGAGCAAGGTCAGGCTAGGATACAAGCTGATCAAGTATATGCGTCAGGGCTGACGAGTATATAATTTTTTTAGGGCCAATGTTCAAATTATTAGGTAACCGAGATGGTTCATGCAGTTGTCAAATGATTTAACTCCAAGCGTCCCTGATTTGAATTGCTGAGTGTTCATTTTTTTAGTTAATACTATACTATATTATTAAAGTTATGGGCTAATTTTTTTTTCTTTACTTCTAGTCTAGCAAATTAATGTCATGCCCGGCCCGGTGTGTGAGTTATCCGAATAATATATGAAAGAGGTTTATAATTTCAAATTCTGGTCATTTGAAATAAGCACAAAATCTGGGACCTCAAAAACTTCTACCTTCTTTAAAATGCCTCTATGTTGCTCTATCACGGAATTATGCATCATGCCTTCCATCATTTGTCCATGTTTATTATTAATTAAGAAGTATTAACGCTTTTTCTGGTTCACATACATGGCAAAGAGGCTGACACGGCATCATTTTATTGGTTGAATATTTCTCATTAAGTGGACTTTGTAAGAAGCACATAATGAATTGTAAGTTGTATAACCATCATTAATGCACACAACTTAATTATACTATATTCTATATGGTTAGTTTACGTAGATCCAGTCTCTGGTACAAAAAAAGGTTTAGCTAACACCCTTCTATTGAGTCATTGTGTGATATGAACACATGACAGGGACTGGTGTTACATTAGAGTTATGAAATGTGTTCTCCCGCAAATTCTTTATTCAAGTATATAGGTGAATCATTACAATGCTAATTGTTGGGGGCACGAATTAACCAGAGAAAGCAACACGAGTCACAAACAACAAAAACACACAAAGATTTGTCAAGAACAAAAGAAGAAGACAGAAGTAGTTGGAAATAAATATAGATATCATTTAGAAAATGACAGCAGGATTGGGAGAAGCAAAGGCAAGCAGTTCTGGGTTTTGTTCGAATGAAAGCATGTCTTCTTCAGAAAGTGTCACCCACGCTTCGATCCCTTTAAAGTCATTGGAATCTAAGAGCATCGTCACCAATTCGAGTCGAGGAGCCACGTTTCCGACGACCCAAACAGGACATCCCTTTCCAAAATTAGCCTCATAAAACGGCATCCTGCACCAGCTAGTCACCGCGTACATCGAGTCGCCAGGCTCGTTGCTTAACTTGGAGTAATCATTAAACATTTTAACTAACAATTTAGAACCGAGCGCCGTGGTGGTGGACCCATCATTTTCTTGAACAAGACTGGTCAACTCCTCCCCCCGTTCCCGTAACTCCTTAACCGTTTCTTGAATATCGATCTCCTCGCCTTTTCGACTTGAAGTCATGCTAGTGTGGATGAGATTTCCTATTAGGTTCTCCGACAGTAAAGAAGGTATCTTAGTGCGCAAGTTAGCAGGTTGAAACAGCACTTTCGTAGACGTTGTTGTCTCGGATGCACCAGCAGCACAGACACATCTCCATAGAAGAGCAGTGACGCACTGGACCCGAGTAGGCCGTGGTTGTGCGACTTTGGCCTTGAGCTCATCTATCTTTGACCCGCTGAAAACGAATCTCTTAGTCACACCTGTTATCTTAGGTTTGTGTATCTCAGCAACTTTGAAGGCGTCATGAAGTGGGGGTGGTGGGTATACGTTTATCCCCGCGAACTCAGGTTTGCCCACCGTGCCGTTCTCTCCTCGAGCGGTCGCAGCCCAGGCCCGTATGAAGGCTGACAAGGAGGCTGCGTCTGCGAGCTTATGGGACATGCAGATCCCGAGGGACATGCCTCCACATTGGAAGTAACTCGCCTTCACGAGCAGAAGAGGCCACGTTATAGAGGCCTCGCTTGTTTTAGGGACATGGTGGAGAGGAAGCAGAGTTTGTTGAATCTCATTTGAATCTGGGGCGGGGGAGTTGAGAAAGGCAGAAAGTGTAGAGTTGCCGAGAGTGGCTTCGATGAATATGGCTCCTTCGTCGTTACAGTCGACAGCGAGGCCGTTAATTCTTCCGGCAAAAGGGTAGAAGCTGGTTAAGGTTTCGGAGAGAGAAGTCTTCAGTTTCTGGGTGGTTTCTTCTCGTGGGATTGAGGGATCGTTGGTGTAGAAAAGACATGCGTATGTGTACACTGACTGCATCCTGTAATCAACAGTGGAAAGGTGGAGAGTACGGAGAGATTGTGGAGTTGCCGAAGAAGGTTTTATTGTTTCTACGCTCATCTTCTCCATTGAACTCTTTTTTTTCTTTTTCTTTTTGGCTTTGACCTCTCTCAAGAGTATTCTCTTTCTTATTTATAGAGTACCTGCAATTAGCTGTTATTATCTTTAATTTAAAGATATCCAGTTTATATTTTATAAATATTTTACATATACATATATATAATTTTTTTTTTATTTACAAATTTATGTATGGTAAACATTGACATTTAGATTATTTTTAAAATTTCTTTTAACTTTCAAGATACAAGTTTCGATCCCGGAATATTTATGGTGATCGAAGAAGAAGTTGCAAAAGAAGATATGGATCCATTGATCCCTTTTCCAGATAACCAAGATGAAAATTCGTGAGAAATTTGGTCAGTAGGTTTTGGATTCATCAATCCGAATTACATCGCAGATTTGAAATTTTGTCCCACCTAAATTATATAGAGTGAATGTGTGGAATATACTGTTTGGGTATTGTAGTACACTTTCGTGTTTACTCAAAAGGAAGGATCTTTCTTCGTTTTTGTGCTTCTCCTTAATGTTAGTTGTTGTGAAGCTATCTCTTGTTCTTCATTACTCGGCTCTTGTTGTTGTTCTTCTGTGACAACTCCTTCTCTTTGATCTGAATCACCTTGATTATTAGAGCCTGATGATCTTTCTTCTCCTTCCTCACTCAAGCTAGTTCCTTTTTGACCATTTTCTTGAGTTTCAGAAGGTTCTGTTCCCCCCTCATTATCAAGGGTGTTGCTTGTACTTCCTCACTAGGCACTTGAGAGCTCTTCTTGAGAGGTCCAAATTAGCCGAATACCCATAATTATGGATAACCCAAAAAAGAATAATTTTTTGACACTGTGCAGACGAAAATACCCTCATGCTTTATCGAAAACAAGTAACTCTAGATTTATCAGCTAAATATTTACATAACAGGTAACAATCTACATATCAACTAATATATCAGCTAATAAATTCAATATCATCTAACAATCTCTGTATCAAACAAATGTATCGACTAACAAATCATATATCAGTTAATGAAACTATTAACAATTAATTAGTTATCTATCAAATAGCCCCAAAACTATTTGTAACAGCTAACACTTCATGTATCGATTAAAAATCCATTAAAATCTAAATAATAGCAGGTAAGTAATAAAATACCTACTAACGTATATATTATCTAAAAGTTGATTGTGAGTCGAAATTAGAAATATTAGAATTGGGGTGAGATAATAAGATTAGCATTATGGATGTCAAAAGAATCAGAATAAAAAATAAAGATCTGTGTTGAATTAGAAGATGATTTGAAGAAACTATACGAGAGATAAAAAGATTAGAACACATAAAAGGGAAAAAGGAGAGAGATAGAGATAATGATATTATAGTCATAAAAAATATTAAAAAGAAACAAGGATATATGACAAATTATATGGGCTTTTGGGTGCATTCTTACCGATTACTCAATTATATATTGATTATTTTCTTCTAAATACCCAAGCTATATAAATACTACTTAGTTACAAATTTTAGGTTTCTACGTTTATTTTTCACAGACTTTTTAGTATTAAAAGATTTAGGAATGTAAAGGTTTTGAAAACGTCTGTAAATATATCTATATATGATTTATTAATATGTGATTATGTGAGTACAAGTATTTTCTTCTTTTTGGTCTATCTACAAGCTAACAAATAACCACCATTCAATGTAAGTAAACGAAATAAATAAGAGTTAGACATCAAAGTTAAATAAAAAGTTCAAAATACACAAATTTAATACTTAAATATTAAGTAGCTTAACTAATGATAAAATTATAACTACTGGTCAAATATTAATAACATCATCTTTAATCTCATTTTCTTAGCTTCACTAAACATAACGTCTTCCAACTCAGATTCATCCAGAGAAAAATTTTCAAATTAAAAATCTACCAAGATTAATCTCATGAATCAAAATGATCACCTCCAAATACCATATATGATTGGGACCATCTTTATAGCAAACAAATGTTGTAAAAAAAAAAGACTTCGTCTAAAATTAGTATACGCAAATGCTAAGTCTTGGCTCTTTGCAAAATATCCCCATTTTATTTATTTATTTACATAAGCTTTTTAAAAATTAAAAAAAAAGTTTCCTTTGCGTTTTCAAAACATAATCGAGTTTTGTTCACATAAAATAATACGAATCATATATTTCTATTAATATTCTTTTTGTTTTTAATAGATGACATTTTAGAGATTTTTTTTAGATTACAAATTACTTTTAAATTAATTAATATTTATTAATTTTATGCTACGTGACCTTTTATATTCTGTAGATTATTTTTCTGTTGATTGAATTATGATCAGTTAGATAGTTATTAGTAAATTTCTAAAATTAAATATATTTTTTAATCTGTTTGCACACTTTCAAAACGTCAAATAAAAAATTTGGAAAGAGAAGTCTTTAAGTAGTTCAAACTTTCACACCAGCAACGGATTACAAAAAAAATGAAAAATAAATGGAGTGGTCCATACCTTTTTTTATATTAAATGACTCGAGTATATTTTTGTTTATTCTTTTGCGATTGATTTTTCTTTTCTTTTTTATAAATATGTGATTTGATTTTCGGTGATTCCAATGATTAATTAAGGACGATATCCAACTTTTGGCACAATAAAAGTAAACATTGGGTAGTGGTAGATGAATCTTGTAAATCCATTCAAAATTATCTAAAGTAAATCACACACTTAAATTACTCTATTTTTCCTTTTCATTATTTTTCGTGTTCATTTTTCATTAATTTTGGTGATCAAACGTAGAAAGGTTGACATAGATAATCTCTTCTTGTGTGTTTGTTAGAGTACATTTATTGCTAATTTGTATTTCTTAATTAAAATCTACATTTTTTTATTTCGAATATAATAATATCAAAGAATATTTAAAAATGAATTTATAACTAATATTTAGAAATACAAGACAGTCAATCCGAAATGTCACAAAATTTCCAGCGCTTCGGAGATTATGGGTAATTGTGTTTTTATTTTAGAAATAAGCAAAATTAAATATTTTTTTAATATGTTTGTATAAACCTAAAATGATAATGAAACTGAAACCGAATGAGTAATATATTGAGTTTTTTCAGTTAAAAGATCATTTTTTCAACTTCTAAATAAACAACAATTATGAGATAGAAATTTTTGATGAAGTAAATTAAATAATAACAAACTTGGAGAATAAGCTAACAGGTGATCGAATCGCATACAACTAGACAAATTAATTTTAAATAGTCATAGAGGTATGTCTTTTTTTTTTTTTTTTGTAAGCTAAAACAACTCTATTTTATGCATCTACATTTTTTCATAGAGGTTTGTCTTACTTGGTGATTATCTATGTGTTTTGCACGATATTGTTTTTAAAAATGTAACATACACTATTAAGGAAATATATTATTTGGCATTAATGCATATATGATTCTATCTTATTTGGAAATATATTATTTGGCATTTGTTCACATGGAGCAAATGATTTGCATATCAATATGCGTGTATTACGATACACGCTTTCCATGTGTTCCTCTTATCGCCAGCCTGTAGATTTGTCATTATTTAGTTTTGCGAACTAACGAAGAAGATTTCAAATAATAAATAAAAGCAAATTGCAATTAACATAGTGAAAAGTGTATGACGAAGTAACCAGTTTGGTCGGTAGGTGGCCGTTCCACACGAAAATGGACTGCGATTGTATTATGAGTAAGAGGTCGGTGGTATTGGGCGAGTGCTGGAAACTCGTCTTCATAAGATTAGTAACTCAAACTTCCTGCAAGAAAAAGACTAACTCAAACAACATTTATCTCCCAACCGGTAAGGAGCCGGTGGGAGTAAAAAAGCCATCAACAGATCAGATATGTGACCCACGACCATCCCACTATCAACCATATAAGCTTCTCTAACTCCAAGCTGATTTAAGGAGCAACACCTTAAATTAAACTATAAAGATAACTACAATAGGGAACTTTAATCAAAATATAAATATAAAAAATTCAAATAAGAGAGACTAATTTTTTAAAAAAAAATAAAATTACTAATATTTATTAAATATACATACAGTTTTAAATATAAAATAAAATAATTAAAATCACAAAATAAATAAAATTGTGAATTATGAAAAATTAGTATTTTACTATTTTGTAAAAATAAAAATATGAAAATTATAAAGATTCCATTCAATCTTCATAAGTGCTATACCTTTTTTTTTTCCAAATCATAGCATTTTTTCATAGATTAGACCATTACATAAATTTGTTGAAACCCCTTAATCAATGGGTTTGACTAAGAATTCATTAATAGTTTTGTATCAGAAACTATGAGTTTCAAATCCTAAAGAAGAAAAATTAGGCATAATACTTAAGAAAAAGTTTACATGAGATCTTCAACATAATTCAAGAAGTACCTTTAGACATAGATCTCATACGTTCAAGCTTGGTTCAATCAAACGTAATCTTTATAAAGCATGTAAAATTATCGGCCGTAAAACCGTCTATTTAATGTTTTTCATAGGTTTAATAACATAATTAACCAACCTTAAAAAAACCATTACATAAGAAAACTATACACTAAAAAAGTATTATACCACTATTTTCATCTATGTATTACGCAGGTCCTAATCTATTATAATGATACATATGAATCATGTTATTAATAATGTTTTTCCGCACAGCACGAATACGTTCTATTCTAATTATTTCTTATTGTGAAGATATGTTAAAAATGTAAAGAACATGAGTAATTCCTCAAATGCCACAAAAATGGTTTTTTTGGATAAATCTGCAACACACTCTTTGAAATAATTAAACAATTATATTATTTTATATGATTTTATCCTAACATACCACAAAGGTTGAAAATGAATTTTAATTAGAAATTAAAATTGTTTGTGTTTAGTATTTTGCACTTTAAGTTTAATTTAGAGCTTTAGGGTTTAATTTTTTGGTTTAGCGTTTAGTTTTTATGGTTTAAATTAGTTTGGGTTCAGTTTTATGGTATTTTTGGAAAAATATTATTCTAATGGTGGTTTTTGGAAAAATAATACCTGTGATGTTACATTTGGAACATATAACTTCTTCTAGCTGTATTTTTGAGAATTATCCAAAAACTATTTTGGTTAAATGATTTTCAAATTTAGAGGTGTAAAAATAAAGTTTACAAGAGCCTTTAGTAGACCCAGTTTTAGAAACCTGAATATTACAAACCGAAATGCAACTTATTTATTCACATATTTAGTTGAAATAGAACCAAATGCAGTATTACGGGTTAAACGAAAACCAGTTTGGTGGTCGGAGTAACCAGAACCAAGATAACCGAAAGTTATGGTCTTGAGGTATGGAAGGAGCGGATGATGATGACAAACGAGAATGAGATGAGGAATCTATGTGGGTCTTTCATCTTGTTTCTTGTGATAGAAGCAAAGACTTTTGTATACATTGTAAAAGAGTACGTGGTGATGATGAGATTCAACTGTGACAAAAGTAATTACATACGCAGACGAAGGGCCTTGGTATAATAGGTGAGTGCCCAGAGAGTGAAAATGTTCCTATAGGTTGGATAATGTAGCAACAAATTCATCTTGAACACTCCCATTATTTCCTGCATAGTTTTGGCAGAAATTTGTCATGCGTATGAGCAATGAACTCTGGAATATGATTGAAAAAGAGAAAAGAAAACACACAAAAACAAAAGTCACACCTGTTGTGGGAAATCACCGTTCTCCAGCTGTGAATTAATCAACACCTTAGCAGCGCGATGAACCGGGCTTGGGTCCCTCTCCATCTGAAAATAACATTTTTTTTAATAAAGAACTATAGGAACTAATAAGTGTGTAGCAAATACTCCTTCCATCTATTCCCGAAAATAAGATGTTTTAGATTTTGTACTTGTTCTACGAAGATAGATTTTCTATATGTTTAAAGTATTTTTTTATATTTTTAAGAAACATTAAATGAAAATATTTGAATTGATTAAATTTCATTGTGTTAAGTTATTGGAAATGTATAATAAAGTAAAAGAAAAATTAAATTATAAACATTTATTGAATTTTTAATAAGCGTGAACACTTTAGAAAATTTTAATTTTGGGAACAGAAGGAGTATATAAATATAAATATATGTATGTCATTAATATTAGTGCTGGTTGAGTTTCACTAACCTGACCACCCATAATTAGACCCATCATTGCTTGTGCTGTATTCACAACATTCGTCTTGTTTCCTTCCAAAGGAGTATATTTCTGCATACCACCGTACCAGTAATCAAGTCAGGATATAGAAGTCATTCCTTGTGCTGTATTGACAACATCTCACTTTTTTGGGCCAGCAAATTATACACATACTTTCATTGTTGACATTTTATTAAGAAGAATAAGAGTTTAGAGATTTTTGTTTTTACCTTAATCGGGCAAGAGAGATAACTCTCACCCCATCCACCTTCTGCATTTTGTGTATCTAGTAGGAACCGAACTGCTCTACGGATAGCATCACAGTTACTATAAGTCTTGCCTGCGGCAACGAGACCTCGGACGGCATTAAAGGTTCCAAAGATGAAGCACACGCCCCAATTTCCATACCATGAACCGTCTGGCATTTGGAAACTCTCAATGTATTTGATTCCCTTTCTTATAAAACTCTCGACTTCTTCTTTTCTGTGGCCTGGAAACATTTCCAAGAACCGAACCAGCGCTACTATTGCAGACCCTGTACATTCAAGATACCTAAAAGATATCGGATATGACAACACAGTTCAGTTTTTTTCAAGTAAAGCCCCGACCCAAGATTTTTTAAAATTAGTAGAAAAATGTAAGAGTTTACTCTAGCTCGACGACTGTGTCTTCGGCAAACTCCACGGGACTCAGCCACTACATTAATACAAGGGAACTGCAACTTGAGCACATTTCCAAACAAAAAAATAATATAAAGAAAAATAAATAGGTACGTAGCATAACCTCAAGCCAGGTATTCCCACGAGCAGGCTCCCACACAGCTAAACCTCCATTCTTGCTCTGCCATTTTAACATTATTATGAGAGACCTATGACTTAAACTTAACTTGATCGGTCCAAATTTGAGACTCATAGATTAAAAAAAAAGGGGGTATCTGCTACCTGAAAGTATAGAAGCAAATTAACGGCATCGTACAGCTTCTCTGCATCCATTTTCTCACCCAACATTGGCATGCTCTCAAAGATTAGGCAGCACTGATAATTATGTCATTTGTCAATACTCAGTATACGTACATTCCTTATTTTGATATCTATCATGATGGTCATAATTAAACCAGCTCACTTCTTTCACAACACTTTTTTTTTATAAACTGTTTTAAAGATTTTATAATTCACACCTCTAGACTCTCAGCAGTGCAATCAGAAACAGCCCATCCTTGATCTCGGTCTGAAAAGGTCCACGCGCCTTTCGTTATCTCTCGAAACATTTTCCTGTGATCACCGGGAGGGTTCTCTGTCAGTTGAGATTTCTTCAAGAAGTCGTATCCTTTGATCAACGTTGAGCTAATCTCATCATCCATGTCAGCAGCTAACAAGACCTCCAGCGATAAGGCCGTATCCCATAACTGGCTACCAAAAGACTGCACCACCAAGCAAGGGTTGATTCACGTGAAAGAAGACTGGGTCACAGACTCACAATTGATATGTGCCAGTTTACTACAAACGACTTTAAAACTAAAACTATACCCTAAGTTCGAGCATAGATATATTTCGATTATTGTCTTCTTTTTAAAAAAAAATATAAGTAGACCTGACCTTATATTCTAGAGCAAGTTGATAGGTACGCTAAATTGGTTCCACCATCCTAAGTTCAAGCATCTATGATTGAACTAAGTTTAGAGTAAATTGACAGATGGTCTATATTGGTTCTACTAAATGTATTAAAAACTAAAACTCAAATAACCGGAGCTGGTCTTGACGCCAAACAAGGCTAGTATGAGCTTGCGGCCATTAATTTTACGAAAAATAGGTTAAGAATACGACCTATTTTACAAAAAATATATACCAAACCAGCCCATTGTTGTCTTTAGTAAATATATGAAACGCGTAACCGCCCTGCAAATAACTAATTAATTCTAACCTGGATTTTCAGACCATCTTCGCCTATCCATATGAAATCTGAGACTCGAGCAAGATGTTTCTTAAAATAATCACCGTCTGGGTCGTCTACCCAACAAGCAAGCATATGAAACGGCTAGCAGTAAAAAGAAATTCAAAATTTTGTCAAACTATATGATGTCAGTATATAAAAGCATTAATATTTAAACACAATTAAAAATATACCTTTTGTACACATCCACCGGTAATATATCGAGTGGATTCATCGTGATAGTGAATTATTTCCATTGTCTTTCGGAGAGCTCTTTGTCTTAGGAGCTTGTTGAGAGGCCATTGGTTTAAGAGGTTCTCTGAGAACACATGAACACTTTTCCAAAACATATCTTGCAAAAAAGACTGTGGATAGTATAGATCTTCCTACATCATAATCATCATTATGTCCGTTAATTAATAATATTCACATAGGTAAAAAGTTTGTTACCACAATGTTAACAGATATTGTAATTAGATCCTTTCCATATACATATAAACGCTTGCGTTTACAATTCACATAGATATCTGATGAAAATAAGTTTTTTTATAGTTCCGCAATCAGATAACCAATATTTCAACATAGAAGCAAACAAATCATAGGTTAGAAATAATCTAGGGTTAGGAAGATGAATTGACAAGAAAAAAATAGACTAATCAATACAATAATTATATTACCTTTGCACATAGATTGCGCGCTTGACTCCATTTGATTTTGTTGTATGGCTGAGGATAAAGCTCTTCCCGGAGCTGTGCTATTAGAGGTGTTGGAGTAGCGACAAATTTTTTTCCATACAAGTATGACACAGCCATGAAAATGTCTCGTAAATAAATCCAAACAGTTCCTGTATACCGACAGATAAATTTCAATTTCAGCTAAGGGGAGGTGCTAATTAAAATTCATATCATATATAATTAGTTTTTGAACCTCCGTTAAAAGGAGACGACAAAGGAAGCATCCAGAACTCAGGTGGCATGGGCTTGCAACCAGACCAATCATACACTCCAAGAACCTGTGCATGTTGAATTTAGAAACAAAATCCAAATACCACTAATTAAAAAAGGTTTTGTGGACAATTTATTACATACTTTTTGAAATTCACAATTATAACGGCCATACTAGTTGATAAAAAAATACGGCTATACTAACTAATAATTTATACCGAAAGCCAAATCTTTCCAAACAGGGGCGTATACGCGGCACCACCATGGTCGATGATCCACTTACGTGCTCTTGCACAAACACTTTCTTGATCCATCCCAAAAATTCTAAGACAGATGTAGTTGAGGACTGTACAGAACATAACACTGTGGCCCTCCACATGTATTCCCCATCCACCATCATCGTTCTTGTACATGTGAAGGAAGGTTAAATGAATAACACGAAATAACATGTATATCTTATCTTTCATATGATGAATAGAGAGATATGTTTACAAGTACCTGATGGTTATACAGGTAACGTATGAATTCTTTGCGATGCTCAGGAGTGAAAATTTTCTCAAGATGGCCAGTGATGTACAAGGATATGAACTGTAGTTTTGTATTTTAGAATCAATATATATATATATATATTTTTTTCCCTACCAAAAATAAATGATAAAACAGAGTTTGCTCGTGGGAGTAGCTTACAAAGGGGGCGTTGAAGAACATAGAACCAGAATTTTCAGCAGGCCAATGTCCATCATCAGCCTGTAAGGCCGCAAAATAAAGTACCCCTCTCCTCAGTGCTGCCCTTGCGTCTTCATAGGTTATTTCCTCTGCATTTTCTATAATTACTTGAGGAATTTTCTGTTTAAACTTCTTCTCTCTCAGAAACTGTGTAAATAAAATAAAATAAAATAAATGACAATAGAAAAAATATCATATAAATGGGGTAAGATCTAAAGTGGTAATGCATATAATGCATATATTTAATGTTTATGGTATACCTGCATGCGCCAGAGGAGATCAGCACTAGCCTTGAAACAAGAACGGTTTAGGGAAAAATTCTGACGAGCTCTATCGACCTCTTCACGTTCTTCTGGAGAGCCTGAGTTTGCATCAAACTCCCAAATCTGCCTGCCTACGTAGTTGTTGGTGCTGAACAAGTGAGGGCCATCTCCAGCCTCAGCCGCAATCTTGAGCCTCCACATAGTTCTACCACAGTGCAAGTAGAAACTAAGAAATCTCTACCATTATTATATATACTTTTGAACCATGCCCATAGTCTTGCTGTTAAAAGTGTAGTGAGTCTGTATTATATATATATTTGTCTATTAAATCATTCAAAAAATATGTCTCTCGTTGTCAAATTATTAAATATGGCCAACAAATTATTTGTGTCTCAAATGAATCACCCATACCAAAATCGTTTTTAATTTTATTAAATTTGAACGTCGGATATCTTGAAAATCAACCACGTTAATTAGTGTCTGAAATGAGGCCAGCATCATTTTGTGATGCATATTCATTCTGCTGGGATTGATTTTTTTCTTCGTTTTATTTTGGATAAATCTGCGACAGTGATTCCAATAATATCGTAGGTTGCTGAAAGTTAGATTTTATGGATTTTAAGAAACAATAATAGAAACACAGGGGCAGTAGAAGATGGATCTTTTCTAAATCCATGCAAAATTATCTGAATGAAGTCAAATACTCCCTCCGTTTCTAAATGTAAATAGTTTTAGCAAAAAGAGTTTGTTTCCCAATATAATTAGTTTACGTACTTCAATGCATTTTTTTCATTTATTGGATATTGTGTGACCAATGAAATAATGTTAGGTTTTTAATAATTGGTTAAATTAATTGGTTAAATGATATATTTTTTTAAATAATAATTTTCTAAATATTCGTGTTTTTAAGCAAAACTACTTACAGTTAAAAACGGAGGGAGTACCTTTTTTTTATTAAGAGCATACTCTATAACTTTAAATATAAAGTTTTTTGCTTTCCAAGAAGAAACTTCAACACTTGAGGAGTAAAACTTCATATTTAAAGTTTCACTACTCAAAACTTCAAATTTGATCTCAGATCTTAGATTGGGTGGCCGGTGGTCAGGTTTTGCCGTCGGTCGTCCCCCCCCCCCCCGTGTCTCTCTCCTCTTCCTCTCCAGCTTTGTCGTCCAGCTTTGTTGTCGTCGCTCTGAGTTCGTCCCTCCTTCGCAGTTCAGATCGGGTGGGCTTGCCTTGGAGTTCCAGCGAGGCTGGGTGAATAGTTGAAGATGAGGGGTTTCTCTGGTCGAGTGTTGCTGTTGAGGCTTGGATCTGTTCTCTTCTCGCGGTGTGGGTGTGGGGGTTTTCCAGCTTCATCTGTTTCTCTCAGCCTTCTCGGCTTGGTAGATCCAGCCCTTATGACATGGATCTGTTGCCGGTTTCAGTTGGTGGCGCTGGAGTAAGGTGTCTTCTCCTGCTTTCGTCTTCTCTCTCCGTCGGTGTGTTCCAATTTTGGTCTTTCGGGTTGGGTCTTGGAGGTTATGTCGGGTGTGGCCATCGGTGTACATGTTCTACTCAGGTTCCTGCAGTTGGTGTGTGGTTTCTGCTAGGGTTTCGGTGGTCCATGACTCAGGGTTTTGCTCCTCTCCGTTGGCGCGTCTGTGGCGTGGGTTAAAACCTCTTTCTTGCTCCGGGAAGTTCTGTCGCTGGTTCTTAGTTACAGATGCGTGTGGGGCTAAAGGTCTTTGGATTTGTCAACCAAGTCCTCTTAACCTCTGTGGCGGCGTGTGCAGTGTCGTCCAGTGTTGGAGTCAAGATCTAGGGTTTGTCTCTAACCACCTCTGACTTGAGGTGGTGCTGGTTCGGCTCTGGTTTCTTTGGTGCAGGTTCGGTGGTGTGGTGTTTCTCGACGTCCTCCTTTTCACCAAATAAGAGCTTTGTCCTTGTGAGGATTTTATCTGCAGCTTTGAGGTTCTCGACAGGTGATTATTCAACTGAGTTTATGTTCGTTGCACTGCTGATGGTGAATAGATGTTGAATAGAGGCAGCGACCTGACTTTGGATGCTTTGTTACAACCGTGGGAGATGATTCTTGAGGTTTCTCTATCTCGAGGATGCTGGTCGGAGGCGGCTTCTATGACTGCCCGTAGAAGCTCCTATGCCGCCGGGTGTAGCTTTGTCTTCTGAAGTTGGTTCGTTTTTGCATAGTCCTCGGAGAAGTTGTAGGCTCTTCCCACTTACGAGGTTTGAGGGCTGGCCTCGGAAGGAGGAGCTCGTGGCAACAATGATGAGGACTCCAGTTCTTCGGATCTGCGACAACTTTGCAAATGTCCGAGTTCAATGCTCAGAATTGGTGTTTCGTCATCCATGATCCTCTTAATTTGCTTTGTGGTGTTCACTGCTTGTTGATTTCACATGTTTCCCTTGTAGCTCAGCTTTGTTTGTAGTTTTGGGTCTTTCTGTTTTCTTTGGTGTCTTTGTATTCTGTCAAAAAAATTAAAATTGGTATAAAATTTAACATTTTACCAAAAAAAAAAACTTCAAATTTGAAGTTTCATTTTTTTATTTGCATTTTGATCCTTATAATTAATTACACATCACATTTATATAATTAATTACACATCACATTTATGATTTTTAAGTATCTTCTCATTTATCGTTTTAATCCTTAAAATTTCGTATATCATAAATATTTCAAATTTATTTTTATAAATTCGAATTTTACACATAAAATTAAATAAATTTTAAAATAAATTTGTAATATTTTAAAACTAGAATTAGACAACAGGAATATCACAAAAGAAACTTCATTAAAAAATATTTTTTAAAAGGTACATGAAGAAATAATTATTACATAAATTTAAATATTACAACAACACTAATAGTCTGGTAAATTTTCTCCCGAACTTTCAAAATTTCTAAAATATTATCCAAACAAATTTTGTGTAACCGAAGATCTCCATTACATAAATTATCTTATGGAGTATTAATGTAGTATTTTGCTTGTAGTTTAATATTTAATTGTTTATTTCTATTTATAATTTTATATATTTAGTGGAAGATTCTATTAATTAATAGTACCTTAATATTTTTATATATGTGCTAGTTATTTAAAAAAGTTTAATGGATTTATATTAGTTGTAACTAATATAAAAACCATAATGTAAAATACAAATAATTTTGAAGTTGAGTTTGAAGTTTGCAAAACTCTAAAATAAATAGTTTTTTTGGAGATACTCTAAGTCTCATACTTAAATAACTCTATTTCCCTTTTCACTCATAATCATCGTGTTCATTTCTATTTTTTTTTCGGTGATCAAAGGTCGAAACTCTGGCATAGATTATCTCTTATCGTGCTTTGTTAGAGTATTATTTTTCTTAGTTTGTGTTTCTTCATTTATTCTTATCAACTTTCTAAATTACTGTTGAGCAAATATTTTGTGAGCTATAGACTCCAAGTTGGAGAATAAGTTTATATTGATCGAATCACATACAACTAGACAAATCTAGACAAATCAGCTTAAAATAGTCTTAAATTTGTCTTACTTGATGATTGTTTAAGTGTTGCACGATATTTCTTTTAAATGTAGCATAAAAATTAATGATAACGTGTTAACTGTCATATATATACTATATGATTCTATTATGTGTTCATATGAAGCATATTATTTCCGAGATTACATGCTCAAAGATGACGGCTAGGGTTTCGAGTGGAGATTTTAGGGTCTTGGGCGCGGAAACACAAGACGCTACCATGGAAGACATCGGAGAGAAGGGGAGGCCACCAGGAGATCCGCCTGACGTCCCAGGCTCTTGGGTGAGGAAAGTTGTAGGTTGTAATGAGGGAGGGATGCCGGTGCCGGAGGAAGTGGTGGATGCAGAGTTTGTGGAGTCGAGACTGAGATTAGAGTTCCCGAACGGAGAGGATGGAGAGCCGGTTATAATAATAGGAGAAGAAGTACTGACGGCTATGAACAGTCTGTGGAAGAGATGCATGATTGTTAGGGTTTTGGGGAGGAACGTTCCCTTGTTGAGTCTAACTCGAAAGCTGAAGGAGTTGTGGAAGCCGAATGGATCGATGTTTGTCATGGACCTACCTAGGAACTTCTTTATGGTGCGCTTTGAGTCAGAAGAGGAGTACATGAATGCTTTATCGGGTGGCCCATGGAGGGCGTTTGGGAGCTATCTTATGGTACAAGCATGGTCTCCTGATTTTGACCCATTGAGAGATGAGATTGTTACTACACCGGTTTGGGTTCGCTTGTCGCATATTCCAGTCAACTTCTACCATAAAACAATATTGATGGGTATAGCTAAAGGGTTGGGGCGACCGATAAAGGTTGACATGACGACTTTGAAACTCGAAAGAGCGAGATTTGCGAGAATATGTGTTGAGGTGAATCTTAATAAGCCCTTAAAAGGGACAGTGATGATCAATGGCGAGAGATATTATGTATCGTATGAAGGGATTTCAACGATCTGCGCAACGTGTGGTATGTATGGACACTTAGCTCATGCGTGCCCACGAAAGACGGTGGAGAGAGCTCTAGCTATTGTGCCTACTCCAGTGACCACAACGCAGGAGATGGGAGATGCGAGGATGGAGGTGGATTTTACTGAAGTGAGAATGGCGAGGAAAAAGTCAGAGCAACAAAGATCAGTAGGAGGTTCCATGCATAAGAATGATGGAAGGGACAGCGTGGGAGGCAAGTTAACGGGGGGGAATCGAACAAGGGAAGCATGTAGTGGAAGTGTGGTGGAGAGAATAAGCGTGTCAAATAGATTTGGAGGATTAGGGGATGAAGTGGAAACAGAGGAGCTAGCAGCGGATGGGGGAAGGGAAAATGAGAATAAGGAAAATGAGAATACGGTAAATCTAAGCTCAGCAGGTTCTAGTAGAACGTTGGGGAAGACTGTTGCTTTTGTAGCAAAAGAAAATAATGGGAAACAACAGTTAACTCGAGTTGGACATAAAGATAAGAAGACGGGTAATCTGCGAGGCCCAAACCCTTTAAAGCCTAAATCGAGAAATGTTGGGCCTGCTCGCGGTCTTGTTTTCGGCCCAACTAGGGGTGAGATTGGCATGTCGGTGAGTGGAAAGAGACTGCGGGTTGAGAATGAGAGTGTCGGCCGGCCAGGTGGTGCCTTCGCCGGCGATGGTGAAATTGAGAGGAATGAGAAGGATATCGAGTATGGTGGGGAACAGAGGAAAGTACAGGCGCAGCCTGCAACAGCGGAGATCCCCGCACCCGTCGAAACTGATTCCCGGGCGGAGCATGGTGGAGACGACTCGGAGAGAGTGGAGGCATAACGATGTGCCCCGGTAATTCAGTTTATTGATCATAAAGATCTGATGAAGTGCATTCTATGGAATTGCCGGGGGGCAAATAAACCTCAATTTCGTAGATCGATTCGATACTTGGTGAAGAAATTCAGGACAGATATTCTTGCCGTGTTTGAAACTCATGCGGGTGGAGAAGCTGCGAGTAGAATCTGTCGGGGTTTGGGTTTTGGAAATTCGTTCAGAGTGGATGCGTGTGGCCAGAGTGGAGGTTTGTGGCTGTTATGGAGGGATGAATTAGGAAATCTTGAAGTGGTTAAGTCCTCGGATCAGTTTATACATGCTAGAATAGGGAGTGGGGCAGAGGTGATTAATCTGATCGTCGTGTATGCTGCTCCCACGCCGAGCCGGAGGAGCGGGCTTTGGGCAGTATTGGAAGAGGTAATAAGTAATGCTGATGGCCCGGTGTTTGTGGGTGGAGACTTCAATACAATCGTGAGATTAGATGAAAGAACTGGTGGGAATGGGAGTTTGTCTGAAGATTCTCTAATGTTTGGTGACTGGATTAATAATACATCACTCATTGATATGGGATTTAGTGGTAACCAGTTCACATGGAAGAGAGGGAAAACTGAGAATACTTTTGTTGCAAAAAGGTTGGATAGAGTGCTATGTTGCGCCCACGCTAGACTTAAGTGGCAGGAGGCAAGAGTTTCACACCTCCCTTTCTTGGCTTCAGATCATGCCCCTCTGTATCTGCAGCTTACCCCAGAAGTGAAAGGAAATGTGTGTCGTCGCCCATTTCGTTTTGAGGCGGCATGGCTCCAACATAGTAATTTTCAAGAACTCTTATCAGCTTCTTGGGATCGGGACATTGACACTAGAGAAGCTCTAGCTCGGTTGGGAGCTACTCTTCGAAAGTGGAATAAAGAAGTGTTTGGGAATGTGCAAAGAAGAAAGGAGGAGTTAGTTATGAAAATAAAGGATATACAGGAAAGAATAGAACAAAACAATTCTGATGAGATGCTGGTGAGAGAGGAGGAACTTCTCAAAGAGTTTGAGATAGTACTTGAGCAAGAAGAAGTTATATGGTTTCAGAAGTCGCGTGAGAAGTGGGTTGCGCATGGAGATAGGAACACTAAGTTCTTTCATATGTCGACAGTTATTAGGAGAAGGCGAAACCGAGTTGAGATGCTGAAAAATAATGACAATCATTGGGTTTCAGATGCTCAGGAACTTGAGGAACTTGCGGTGAACTATTTCAGAAAGTTGTACTCACTTGAGGATGTGGATACTGACGTACGAGGATTATCGGAGAGGAGATTTGTGAGTCTCACGAGCCATGACTATGAGCTCTTGAATAAAACCTTCTCGGTTGAGGAAGTGGAGAGAGCGGTAAGAGACATGGGGAGTTTCAAAGCGCCAGGACCAGATGGTTTTCAGCCGGTGTTCTATCAGAGGTGTTGGGAGACAGTAGGGAACTCGGTGGCTAGATTCGCCACTCTCTTTTTTGAGACGGGGAAGCTCCCAGAAGATACGAATGATGCTCTAGTGGTTTTAATCCCGAAAGTGACTAAGCCGGAGAGTATTACGCAGTTTCGCCCTATAAGCCTTTGTAATGTGCTGTTCAAAATCATCACGAAGGCTATGGTAGGGAGATTGAAGGGGGTCATGAAGAAATTAATAGGTCCTGCTCAGTCCAGTTTCATTCCGGGCAGGCTCAGTGCTGATAATATTGTGGTGGTTCAAGAGGCTGTACATTCGATGAGAAGAAAGAAGGGGCGAAAGGGTTGGATGTTATTAAAGTTGGATTTGGAGAAAGCTTATGATAGACTGAGATGGGACTTTCTGGAGGATACGCTCAGGGCTGCTGGTTTGTCAGAGGTTTGGGTGAGAAGGGTTATGGAATGTGTCTCTGGGCCTTCGATGTGTATTTTGTGGAATGGAGAAAAAACCGAATCGTTCAAGCCATCAAGAGGTCTCAGGCAAGGAGACCCCTTGTCACCGTACTTGTTTGTGCTATGTATGGAGAGGCTCTGTCATTTGATTGAGGAAGCGGTGGAAGATAAGAAATGGAAGCCTATAAAGCTGTCGAGAGGTGGTCCGGAACTATCACATATTTGTTTTGCAGATGACCTTATTCTCTTTGCTGAAGCATCAGTGACGCAAGTAAGAGTGATAAGGAAGGTGCTGGAGAAGTTTTGCAAAGCTTCGGGGCAGAAAGTAAGCCTTCCGAAATCCAAAATTTTCTTTTCCAATAACGTTACTACAGAAAGAGGGGAAAGAATAAGCCGGGCAAGTGGTATTGCTGCAACAAGGGATTTGGGAAAATACTTGGGGATGCCGATCTTGCAGAAGAGAATGAACAAAGATACGTTTGGGGAGGTCCTTGAGAAAGTTGCCTCACGATTATCAGGTTGGAAGAAGCAGACTCTAAGCCTTGCAGGAAGGGTAACTATGACAAAGGCGGTCATATCATCAATACCGGTACACACGATGAGTACGATAAACTTGCCAGTGAGTACACTTGAGAAACTGGATAGTTTATCAAGAAGCTTTGTGTGGGGTAGTGGTCAACATTTGGTATCATGGGAGAAGATCTGCAAACCGAAGGCTGAGGGAGGTCTTGGGATTAGGGGGTCGAGAGACATGAATAAAGCTCTAATAGCTAAGGTGGGATGGCGGCTGCTGCGTGATACCGAAAGTTTATGGGCTCGAGTTCTTCGTAGTAAGTATAATCTGGGTAGCATCCATGATTTATCTTGGACGGGAAGGCGTAGTAATGGCTCCTCTACTTGGAGTAGTGTGGTATTGGGGATTAAGGAGGTGGTAATGACAGGACACAGCTGGGCTATTGGGAATGGAAGAGACATTAAGTTTTGGACAGACAGATGGCTCTCAAACCAACCTCTCAGCTCAGTTACGATTGGAGAACTACCAGAGGGATATGAGGATGTTACAGTCAGGGAAATGTGGGTTGTAGGTGGAGGATGGGATCTAGCTCACATTGCTCCTCTTGTAACTGATGAGACACGATTAGAGCTTGCGGCCGTAGTGGTGGATACGGTTAATGATAGTGAGGATCGGTTAGCTTGGAGCCAGACTAAAGATGGACAGTTCACTGTGAAGTCTGCTTATGCTCTGATCACGCGAGATGATACTCCAAGACCAAATATGGAGTACCTCTTTCGACGCATGTGGCATGTTCTGGCTCCTGAGAGAGTGAGAATGTTTCTCTGGTTAGTTGGAAACCAAGCGATCATGACAAATGCTGAACGCTACAGACGGCATTTAAGTGGAACTGATGTGTGTCAAGTGTGCAAAGGAGGAATTGAGACGATCCTACATGTTCTTAGAGACTGTCCTGCGATGAGAGGAATATGGGATCGGTTTGTTCCAGCTGCGAAGAGGCAAACTTTCTTCTCTATGCCGTTATTTGAATGGCTCTACAAAAACTTGAGTGATAATGGAACAGGGAGCGAGATTCCGTGGCCTACGACTTTTGCGTTGGCGGTGTGGTGGGGTTGGAAGTGGAGATGTGGAAATATCTTTGGTAAGAATAGCCTCTGGAGAGATAGAGTTGGATTCTTAAGAAATTTGGCTAAGGAAGTAATGTCAGCAAATGAGGCTGTGAAAGGCAACTCGAATGTTGATCATAGAACTGAAATAATGGTGGGATGGGCACCCCCTCGGAGTGGGTGGATGAAGCTTAATACAGATGGGTCGTCTCATGGAAATCCAGGGGCTGCAACTGCGGGTGGGGTGTTGCGGAATAGTGCAGGGGAGTGGTGTGGTGGTTTTGTTCTAAATATAGGGAGATGTGGAGCTCTGTTGGCAGAACTTTGGGGAGTTTATTATGGGCTTGTAACTGCTTGGGAGAAAGGGATTAGGAGGTTGGAGTTAGAAGTTGATTCTCAGGTGGTGGTAGAGTTTCTTAAGACAGGAATTGGAGACACTCACTCTCTGTCTTTCCTGGTACGAATGTGCCATGGCTTACTGAAAAAGGACTGGTTGGTCCATATTGTTCACGTGTATAGGGAAGCAAACCGCTTAGCTGATGGTTTAGCTAACCTAGCATTTTCTCTTCCGTTTGGCTTTCATAGATTAGATGAGACACCGATAGAGGTGGTTGTTTTATTGCAGGAGGATGTTGTTGGACCCCATCGGCCACGACTAACTCACTTGTAATCTGAATCTTGTTTTTGAATAAAGTTTGGGAGTTTCTCCCAGTTTCCTACCAAAAAAAAAAAAAAATGAAGCATATTATTTCCATATCAGTTTGCGCGTATTGCGCTTTTTTTTGTGATCCTCCTATTTCCATCGCCATGTGGATTTGTCATTATTTTATTCAGGTAACTAACGAAGAAAATTTCAACCAATAAGCAAAAGAAAATTAAAATCAGTATAGTAAAAAGTGTGTTATTTGACAAAAAAAAGAAGAAGTAAAAAGTGTGTTATTAATCTATTCAACATTGCATGGAGCCTTAGTATTTATTTTTATATTTTTTCTAAATGTAAGAACCACTCATACCTAAATCATTTTTAATTTTATTAATTAAATTTGAACGTCGAATTATCTTAAAAAATGAACCACGTTAATGTTGAAGCCCAAAAAGGTTAGGTCAACAAATATAATAAATGGTCAAACAAATATTTAAATAACCAATGTAGAAAGTGGAACTGGGAGAATCTTGTTATTAATGAATTTGTGCTTAGGCGATGGCAAAAAGATAAAGAGATTTTGGCTTGGTGACCATTGAACAAAGAGAAACATTCAATATCTGTCATTCCTATAAAATATTACTATTCACAAGAAATAATTTTTTCTTCTCGTTCTTTTTTAGAAAAATAAAAAACAAAATTATTCTTTTATAAATTGAGAAAGAACAAATAATTTTTTTCATTCATACTATTTTATTTCTCTACGTTCTTTTTCTATTTGCTTTTCTTATTCCCAGAAAAGTTATCAGTCGGTGTGTTTATAACTGCACCTTGTGATAAGGTTGCCTACATATTTTATAAAAGAGATCAAGCCATAAGTAGTTCATCGTATGTTTTTTGGATTTGACTCCAAGTGCTTAAGTTGAGATTATGATTGATATCACACTGGAACGATGAGGTAGGCGGATGCTGAGATATAGAGCATAGGGTGAAGACACAGAATAATAGCTCTCTGGAATGATAACTTCGGTCGACGTTGTAGGAAAAATGTCACGGAGAAACGCTGTAGGAAAATAGTGTCGGATGACGGTGTTGGCATGGCGGCATCCGCCTGATGGTGTCGGCGTGACGATCGGAGACCATAGTCGTTAGGATGAATGGTCTTCCTGATCTTGCTGAAAGACTTTTCTCTAAATTTTTTTGCTATTTCTCTTTCTTGTATTCTCCAAAAGGAAAAAATAAATGAAATCTCTATTTCTAAGGAGTGATTTCATATTTATAGACAACTATGATACTATTTATTTTGAACTAGGCTTATTCTCTTTGATTAATAAGCCAATGTTGATTTGTGAAGAGTTAAGTGAGAGTTTCAAACCCACTGCCAACAGTTAGTATCTTAAATGAGGCTATCATATTTTTTTTTATAACGCTGATTTATCATGACTTTACAATTATGAGAAAGATTACATAGACGATTCGACAACCGACAATACTACATGTCTTGTGAGGATCTATTTCTAATTGTATCATCTGAGCCATCCTATAAAGATCCACTTCTGACCAGATTTATCTGCACTATGTTGAAGATTTCTTGCAAGCTTTTTTTCTGTAGTTTGCATTAATAAATCGTTTTTTCCGAGACTTGAAATCTGGATTTTTTATAATCTGCAAGAACTTGCATTGTCTGTGATTCGAATTCAAGACTTGGATGTAGAAGTCTTTAAATCTTAACCAGTAGGGTATGGTGTTTCCGGCCAGCATCATTTTGTGAAGCATCATTTTGTGATGCATATTCCTTCTGCTGGGATGGATTTATTTTTTTGGATAAATCTGCGACAGTGACTCCAATAATATCGTAGGGCGCTCGCTGAAAGTTAGATTTTATGGATCTTAAGAAACAATAATAGAAACACAAGGGCGGTAGTAGATGGATCTTCTAAATCCATGCAAAATTATCTGAATTAAGTCACATATTTTCTTATTAAGTCGCATACTTAAATTACTCTATTTTCCTTCTCACTTTCTATTTTTTCAGGTGATCAAAGGTCAAAACGCTGGCATATATTATCACTTATCGTGCTATATTAGAGTATTATTGTTCTTAATTTGTGTTTCTTCATTTATTCTTTTCAACTTTCTAAATTACTGTTAAGCAAATATTTTGTGAGCTATATATACCAAGTTGGAGAATAAGTTTATATTGATCGAATCACATACAACTAGACAAATCTAGACAAATCAGCTTAAAATAGTCTTAGATTTGTCTTACTTGATGATTGTTTAAGTGTTTTGCACGATATTTCTTTTAAATGTAGCATAAAAATAAAGATAACGTGTAATCTGACATATATATATGATTTTATACTATGTTTTCATATGAAGCAAATTATTTGCATATCGGTTTTGCGTGTGTTACGCTTTTCCTGTGATCTTCCTATTTCCATCGGCATGTGGATTTGTCATTATTTTATTCAGGGAACTAACGAAGAAAATTTCAGCCAATAAACAAAAGCTAAATAAAATCAGTATAGTGAAAAGTGAGTTATTAATCTATTCAACATTGCATGGAGCAGTCCACAAGTTTCGAAAATAGTGTTTATTTTTTATACTTTTGTTAATGTAAGGAAATTAATTGTTTCTCTAATTGATGGAGTCATTTACGTTTGGTCTAAATGGAAACCGTTATTTTAAATCAACACAATTCGAGATCATAACTTGCACTTTACATTTCTTCCCAGTGCATTCATAATTGCATGATTTATTGAATTCAAAATTCCACGTTCTGACAAATGCAACAAAGGAATTGGGTACCGGAGGAAGATTTATTGCATAAATCCGGTTTAGTAAAGATCCAGTCAAAACTGAATAAATTGGCAATGAAGAAATTATCTATTGGCCAAGTCCAAGTAATCCAGTCCAAAAGATTACTTCGACATTCGAGCTCTGAGTTTACGGATAACAACCAGGACCAAGTCACCTCACTGTCATCGGTTACATAGCATACCGAGATCTCTCGGGTAAAGTACGACATGTGCGACCTAAATAGCGTAGTTAGAGCGATCTGATCAATATAAAAGACAAGCCGCAACCATTATTTGAGAGACGCCTTTTTACTTACTCCTTTAAAATCTAGAACACTCTCTTTGAACTAGGGTGGGCACTTTACCCGATATCCGAAGCCGCATCCAAACCCGATCCGAAAAATCCGAACCGAAATCCGAATCGAAGTAGCAAAATATCCGAACGGATATTGAATTACGAGAGATTGGATGTCCGAACCCGAACGGGTAATATCTGAACCCGAGTGGATATCCGAAGATAACCGAACATATGTATAATTAACCATATATTTCTAGTTTACATCTCTCATTTTATATAAAATATTTATATTGATACTACACATACTTTAAGTTCATACAATATACATAGAATTACGGAGAAAATGATTTGCTACTCACTTAAAATGCATGTCAAACTTTTTATTTCAAGAATTAACAAAAAGTTACATCCAAAATTAAAAAAAAAAATCAAATTAATGTCTTTTTTAGTTTCAAAATGTTATGTTAAAAATAAAAAATTAGTTAAGTCAAAGTTATATTTTTAAATACAAGAAATTTGAGAAATGAAAAATTTAATTTTTTTTCAAAATTTAAATATCCGAACCCGATCCGAAATAACCGAACCCGGACTGAAAATATTCGAACCCGACCCGAAATACAGAAATACCCGAACGGGTTCTATACCTCTATACCGAAATACCCAAAAATTCGAAATACCCGACCCGAACCCGAACGGATACTCGAACGCCCACCCTTACTTTGAACCGTATTATCTTGTAATTTGTTATTTGTATTTATCATATTCACTAATATTAGTCCAATTCGATCAAAGAATCTGGAAAATCAAACTGACTACCTAGACCCCGTATTACCCGCAAGGGAACAGACAGACCAAGACAGCGAGCAAGCAGATATTAAGTAACACTAAGAGACGCCTACATTCCAAGAAAAATGCATGCTCGTCAAAACTTCCAAGAGCACTATTGGCATGTTGCATGACACCCCATAAAGCAATCAACCATTCTCTCTAACCTATGGGATAAAAGTTTTCATACCAGCCGAGACAACTATACCAACACTACAAGAAAACACAACATTAACGACGGCGAAATTCGTAGTAAGTTCGTCGTAAAATAGATTTTACGAGGAATTAGCGTGTTTCCAGTTCGTCGTAAATTAGCGAGAAACACATTTCGTTGTAAAAACGAAGAAAAGTATTCGTCGTAAAAACCACGTAACATTTCCATGTAAGGAGAACGCTACATTTCCTCGTAAATACCTCGAAAGCAATTCCTCCTAAGTTACACGTAAACCCTTCCACGTAAAATACTCGTTAAGCTTTCCTCGTAGTGTTGACGTAAAAGATTTCCTCGTAACTTCCTCGTAGTCTTTCCACGTAATGTAGTCGTAATTTAGCTACAAATTTACTTCGATTTTTTTTTCCAGAATTAAAAAATATAATAAAAATTATTTAATTTATTAATAAAAATATAATTTAAAAATAAACGTAAATAAGAAAATATTTTATACATAAATAAGTTTTGAATTTATAATACAACCAACGAAAAGAAAAGAAAAAGAACTAAGGGTCGTTCATCGCCCGGTAGAATTCCTCACTCCTCCTCTCTATCTGCCTCGTCATTTGTGCCGGATGACTCGCCTGGAATGGGATTTTGTCGTCGCATGTTCCTCAACATGGACTCTCATTCCGGTGCTGTGCTTTGAGTTCGTGTGTTCTTGAAGTCTGGCACTGTGTGTTCTTCAGCTGAGTTGCAAGTTTGAAGCTTTCTAGTCATTTCTGGTTCAAGCAAGAGAAGATGGAGGGAACTTCATCATCCCGTCTCTGGCCATAAGACGATGTCGCTCTCGGAACATCGTTGACGGAACCTATCCCCAACGTACGTCCCTTTTTCTTAGGGACAACCTTAAAAAAAATAACGTTAGTAATTAAAAATTAGATTAAATGAATAATAATAATTAAAGATTTTTTAAAAAATTACCTCCTCGTAAATCTGATCCACTTCAAGTGTGGATAATGGTTAAGGTAAATGAATAATGAAAAAAATTACTCTTAAATCTTATCCACTTCAAGTGTTGATAAGGTGACGGGTAATCCGTCGGTGGACTGCTGGGTCAGCTGGGTCTAGCGGTCGTCAACGTGACCAACCAAGTCGTTGAAGATCTGCTCGGACCTAGCATCTAGAAATTGGCCCGCCTTGTTCTTGTGGGTCCTCTCATAAAGTTGCAATCTAAAAAACATTTAAGAAAGTTAGAATATATATATATATATATATATATATATAATTAAATTAAATATTTAATTACCATATCCAGACGGACATCGGCGTGAAGTTTTTGACCCGTAGAGTGAACCATCGACCCGTGGCCGTGCTCATCTACCGTCTGATGGGAGGCAGAGCAAGATTCGGCGACTCTAATGGAGTTAGGATCCCGCCAATAACGGATGAGGCCATCCCACACATCCGTGGTGAGCTCAGGGGGTTTGCCACACTCAAACCCCTTCACGATCCAGTCACCCTTCCAGTTGGAGACCGTGTCCAACAAGCGAGCTTTCACCTTCGCGTTAAACGCTTTCTTCACCTTCTCATTAGCCTCCATGGACCAATGGTATTTTTGCTGTAACAGAAAAAAATTAAATTAAAAATTAGTTTTAAAAAATTAAAAAATCTAAATCATAAAAAATTAAAGTATATATAATTAATTAATAGTAACTTACAGCGAAAATTTTGAACCACGTCTTTCTGACGTAGATCATCGTCTTTTTCCAGTTCGGATGTGGCTCGGAGAAGTCACCAGGTATTCTTTCGTCACTCTCCCGTTAGCATCTCTGTGCATATACATCCACCTCCGCAACTCGGAAATATTCCCAGAGCCTGACATTTTTTTTTTCTTTTCACGTTTTTCATTTTTTTTCTTGTTGGTGTGTTTAAAAAGATGTTCAAACGTCCATATTTATAGAAAATTTTCGAATCTGGTAGTTGAATTTTACTAGGAATTTACGACGAATTTATTTAGGTAGCCAAAAACAACGTGTTACAACAACAAAGTTGGTGGACTCGAAATTTTTTCGTTAAGTGAACGTAAAATATTTCCTCGTAAAGTAGACGCTATTGTTACGTCGAGTTTACGAGGAAACCCTTTTTCCTCGTAAAAACCACGTTATGTTACGTCGTTTTTACGAGGAAATCATTTCGTCGTTATTTTACGACGGACTAACGTTGATTTTAAATTTCTTCGTAAAAAACTCGTAAATTCGACGTACATTTACGAGAATTAAATTTCCTCGTTAATTATCGTCGCTATAGTTGTGTTTTCTTGTAGTGCAAAGTTAAGGTCCATGCACTCTGAACCCCAAGTTAAACGAAGAAATGCTCCGAGATCAGATCAACTTCATCAATACACGTCGAGATATTCAAAACTATCAACAAGAGCCGCTTGTTACTTGAATTCAAGAGTCACACAATGACGATTTGTAGTTAAGTGATCAAATAATGTTCTTTCTATTTATCACATTCATTAGTATTTGTCCAATTCGAGCAAACTATCTTAGAGATTTCTTCCACCATTTTCCTTAACTTTACTTTATTTATCTTATTAAAATAGAAATACAAATAAGAAATACCCCTAAAACTTATAACTTATTTACAAAGCAATGACACTGAAGTAATAAATAAACTTAAATCTAAATTAATTTTGTTTCCTAAATCTATTCCACACCAAATTCATGATAAATATTACACTTAATGCAAATTAATACAATAAACCTTAATATGTAAAGTAGAAACCTCTTTCCAAAAATTTGTGGGTATTATCCTCTGTTAAATAATGTTTATTATATTTTTCAAAATTTTATTGTTAATGAACTCAATTAACAATATTTAAAAAAATTTAAAGGATGTGACGTATTTGGGAATAAAAACTTAATAATGAGAACATATTTAAAAATATCAATTTTACTTGATAATTCTAAATTTGAACCTAATTAAAATTTTCAAATAACCAATTTGGCTAATCTATTTAATTGACGATATTGTTTTAGATATATATTACTAAAATGCTATTCGAAAATTATTTTTAAATTATGTATGATATTACATATGTTCAATTGAATTTTAACTTAAAATTATTTTTCTTTAGTAAGGATTTTAAATATTAGATTTGGTAATAACATGTACATTTAAGTATCAGTATTAAAAACTTAAAAACACCGAAGATTTTTCTTATGAGAAAATTGTAATAGGGAAAGTTTTAAAAGAACATTCTTCAAGTTTTGTACGTAACGAAAAACATTTAAACAAGATAACAATATTCTAAAGAAAAGAAAAAAAAAAGTTCAAATAAAATAAAAATCCTACATATAATAAAATGGTAAAGTCAATAAGTTAAAATAAAATTAATTTGATAATAATATAAATACAAGAAACGCAATTACTTATTCTAACAAATCACTCATTTTAATAAGTATAATATACATATTTTAGTGTTAAAAATGGATGTCGAATATTTGTATATCGGGTTGAGAAATTAAAAATTAAGGTTACCTATATAACGGGTTGGATATTTAAATATAGTTATCATTTATGACCAAAAACCTATCAAAACATCTCGAATATTATTTTCGCATATATACTTTAGTTTATGGAAAACAAACACATAAACTACAAAAATAAACTAAAAATATATATTTTAATTATTATTCTTAATGTCATAATAAAAAATACATAATACATGAAAAAATAAATAAATATTATATTATTAATAGAAAACAAAAGCATATTTCTAAAAAATGAAAAAGTGGTTTCTCTTTTTTACTGGGAACTCAAATGTTGTAAATAATTATTTCCTATGTGTATCAAACCCGACTAATAAAAGGCTACGAGCATTTCCTTTACCACTAGCCAAATCGATATCAGGTAAATAAAAATGATATCGGTCAAATAAAAACAAATATTCGCGTGATATTTACATTTACAGCTATATAAATCATTTTACTTTTACTATTAATGGAATTATATAACAGCAATATATGTATTATGTGATGTATTTTTGTCACCATTTTATTATCATTTTTAAAGATTATATAATGGTGTAAAAAATAATTAGTTACATTACGTAAACAAAAAAACGTCCGCCGGGTCGGGCGGATCCGGCTCTGGTTTACATTAAAACTATGATAAGACCCGCGCCTTGCGCGGAATTAAGTTATTATTTTTATTATATTTTGGAGAATGAAACAATAGTTTGGCTTCATTTGGATTAGGGGTGTTCAATCCAGATATCGGGTTGGTTTCGATTCGGTTCGGTTTTTTCGGTATTTTGGTTAGTAAAATATAACTACTATTCTAAATCCATATTTACTTTGACTTTAGTCTTTCACATACTTTTGAAAGATTTCAACTGGACAACTAAATTGATCAGCCAATCTTGTTGCTTTAAATCATTAGTATATATATATATATATATATATATATATAAATATATATATATATATTATTTAGTTTGAATATTTGTTAAATAAAAATTCATATGCGTTATATTTTATGATCATTTGTAACTTATTATAACAAAAAAA
>NC_027755.1:35121106-35122817 GCF_000695525.1 Brassica oleracea var. oleracea | reverse complement strand
TATTTTTTTATTGATGGGGAAAGTAATAACCCCCCCTTTTTTTTACAAAATCAATAGGAATCTTTCGTATATTTCGTATATATATATATTTATTTTATTATTAAATGATATTTTTTACTCATATGGTTTTAAAATCTTGTGTATCTTCTTATAATAAAAATGTTAAACCATTGATCATTAATTTTTAACATAATAATTTTAATAGTTTTAGTCATTTATTGTCGTTTTTAAAAATTCAAAATATAACATATACGAAAAAATCTAAATTTTACTTTTATAGCTAATTTGATTGTTTAATTTATTTTAATAATATAAAATTAAACAAAAAATGATGGAGGAGATATAAATTGTTATCAAATCTTTATTATTAAAATCATTAATTGTCATATATATATTAGTCATTTATGGTAATTCCGTAGGTTTGATTTAAGGAAAGAAAATAACATATCATATCATTATATCATATAGTTTGACCAACTTATGTATCTAACAACATATAAAAATCGAATGTGGACCTAATTATTTTTCAATTGAATGTAATTGACTACCTAATTGAGTGTCACCTATGCATTGGTGCCTATTTTAATTAATACAAAATTGAGGTTACATCTTTTCAAATGTTTCTCCATTAATATATAGGGGATTTTGTTTGTGGAGTTTAGCTTTCACAGGGGGAAACTGTTAAATTATTTTATTAGGTACTCAGTTACGGTACACATCCTCGAGTTTTTTTTTTTTTAACAATATTATTTTCTTCGTTTGTCTTTGTGACTATTGTTGACTGCTAAATTAATGTTAAACAACAAATATGTGTTCTGAACAATAAAATTTGAAATCAAATAATACCATTGTACCAACTTGAGGAATAAGCCAATAATATAGGTTGAATCATATGCAACCAAATAAATCAGTTTAATATAGTCACATTTGTTTGACTTACCAACTCTTGTTATTGTTTTGGCATGATATGTTGTTTAAAAAAGATCTTATACAGATTTAATAAATATGTTATTTAACATATTATGCATCTATGATAATATTTCTTTTTTGAACAAATATATTATGTGTCTATGATAATATATTATGTGTTTATAAGTATGAAGCAAAAGATTTGCGTATCAGTGTAATAATGGTTCCACTTCTATCATCATGTGCGCATCACATTAGTTATCTCGGATAAATAATCAAGTCAACTTCAGACAACAAATGTTACAAAAAAAACTTCGTCCAACAAACAACATAGGGAGAATTTGCTCAATATACGAAACAAAAATGGAAATTAAGCATATGACATTGATTTTAACCTATTTAATAAACTAACATTTATGCTAAAGTTTTGTCGGTTATACCCTCTTTACTTGCAGGTACCCGGTTAAAAAGAAAAGTAACGTCGATGAGAGGAGAGAAACATGAGTTAATGATCACTATTAATAATGAAATCACATGAAGTCACTTACGTCATATACATAGTTACCACACATTTAGTTGACATGTAAAACAAATTATCCAACCAAATCACAATTCTAAACCTATTACACAACCAAATCACAATCCTAACCAATCACCCTAACAAAAATCTATCAAAAAACTTCTAAAATCATCAAATCTACTTAAAAACCTAACAAATAGAACCTAAGAAAGTGAGATATGGTCCTTACATGATTTGTGTAGGAATAGAGAGGATTCGCCGGAGAGATCGTCGCGAGAGAAG
>NC_027755.1:35119934-35120732 GCF_000695525.1 Brassica oleracea var. oleracea | reverse complement strand
AATTTTTTTGCCCTATATCATTTCTTATACAAATGAAATGCATATCATTGAGGAATCTTTGTATAGATGATCATAAACTATGAAATAACAAAATTTCAAAACGAATTGTAAGTATTCCCTTTACCATTCATTAAAGTGTATAAGTGTTTCTCTTATGTTGTGGGGATTTCGTTCATACAATCGGAAAAGTGTTTATTATAGGGTAAGGAAGAAATTTTTGACTTCATAATTAGTCTAAGACACTTAATAAGGGTTATATAAGTGTTATTCAAACCGCAAAACGTTGTTTTCGGTTTAAAAACCCTACTTCCTCGGAAAAGCCTTGGAATATTCCGAGGCTTTTCCGAGGAAACAGAAACCCTAAAAGCAAAGCCCTAAATAGTCGAAAAAGTCTCGGACTATTCCGAGGAAATTCCGAGGAAATTCCTAAATCCTATTATCCCTCAGAATTTCCTCGGTATTCTTATATTAAAAAAAAAGGCGATGCTACTATGTTTCCGAGTCATCATCACCAGATGAATCTGAATCTGGATCTTGGTGAAACTCTCCAATCACTGGTTCATCCTCTACGTGAACGACGGCTTCCTCTCCAAAGTCGGTTAAATCGACTACAAGGAAATCGGCTACAAGGCCAACTCCAGCTAAATCTTCTGCTGCACTTAAGTTACCGGATGTGCTTGTTTGTAGTGGGTCTTCCAGCTCAGAACTTCCCTGAACTCGGCCTCTCGGGTTGAGTGATGTAACAGTGACTCATGGATCATCTCTGTTCCTAACCCGGGGGTACTTGATATAACAAAC
>NC_027755.1:35119586-35119834 GCF_000695525.1 Brassica oleracea var. oleracea | reverse complement strand
TAAGTCGTACTCGGACGTCTCCTCTTTTGAGTTGTGAATGCATATCCATGAGTACAAAATCTCGGATATGACTTCACAACATACTCTGGTCCACGCACCATCTCGCGTATCCAATCGTCAAATGTTTCACCTCTGGTCATACCAACAGACACCTATTAATAGCACATATATATGTTATATCAATATATGTGAATTAGTATAAATATGTGATAAATAATATTTTAATTTGTTTAAAACACTCACATAAG
>NC_027755.1:35119409-35119479 GCF_000695525.1 Brassica oleracea var. oleracea | reverse complement strand
TTGACAATAATATAATTAATTATGATTTAAATTTTAACTTGTTAAAATAAAAATTTGTAAGCTAATTTAT
>NC_027755.1:35042954-35119255 GCF_000695525.1 Brassica oleracea var. oleracea | reverse complement strand
CTCTATCATCATGTCGAGCAGGTCTTCTGTTTTTGGTTTGCACTTCTGCTGGAAAGTAGAACTCGGCAAAGTTTGAAGTTTCTGAATTTATCATCTGTGCGATTATAGAACCTTCCACCCTACTATAATTTTTCACCATCTTCTTCAAATGGTACATATACCGCTCATACAAATACATCCATCTATACTGCACAGGACCACCAAGTTCCAATTCTCTTGCCAGGTGAATAACAAGATGCTCCATAACATCAAAAAATGAGGGAGAAAATATCTTCTCAAGGTTGCACTGAATCACGGCTATGTTAGTCTTCAAATTTTTAATACCTTCAAGAGTCACTGATCTCGTGCATAAATCGCAGAAGAAAGCACTAATCTCTGCAATTTCTTCATGAACATTCCATGGTAATAGTTCCTTGAAGGCAAACGAAAGGAGGCGCTGCATCATTACATGGCAATCATGACTCTTCAAGCCGATAAACTTTCCTTCCTTTCTGTCGATACAGTTACGCAAATTAGATGCGTAACCGTCTAGAAACTCCACATCGTTTGAAATCCAATCAAAGAACGCATTTTCCCTCTGCATCAAGTCGGTATATGGGAAAAGGAGCCCTACCATTCTCATCAACATGAAGTTCTGAACGAGCACATATATCGACTAAATCCAGTCTTGACTTCAAATTATCCTTTGTTTTACCTTGAACGTTAAGGATTGTGTTCATGAGATTGTCAAAAAAGTTCTTCTCAATATGCATGACATCTAAATTATGCCTTAGCAGATGATCCTCCCAGTATGGCAGATCCCAGAAAATACTTTTTTTGTGCCACTTATGTAGTTCTCCAACAGCATCTACCGGAAAACGCTCATGTCCACCGACGTCTGGCGTCTTTTCTGCACCAAAATCTCTTAGTTGTGTCGACAAATCTGCCCCACAAATTTCCGGAGGTGGACTGTCAAACACCCTCTTGTTCTTCGTAAAAAAATTCCTACTCCTACGATATGGATGATCAGGTGGTAGGAATCTCCTGTGACAGTCAAACCAACACGTTTTCCTTCCGTGCTTTAGTTGGAAAGCATCAGTGTTATCTTGAAAATATGGACATGATAGCCTTCCATGCGTTGTCCATCCAGACAACATATCATATGCTGAAAAATCACTTATTGTCCACATAAGTACTGCCCGCATCTAAAAGTTTTCTTTGCACGAAACATCGTATGTTTGAGCCCATAGTTGTTGCAACTCATATATTAGTGGCTGAAGAAACACATCAAGTGATCTCTTAGGATGCTCTGGTCCGGGAACGAGAATGGAGAGAAACAAAAACTCTCGTCGCAAGCACAAGTTTGGAGGGAGGTTGTATGGTGTAAGAATGACGGGCCATAGAGAATACTGTCTTCCACTCTTGCCAAACGGACTAAAACCATCAGTACATAATCCAAGGTAGACATTTCTTCTCTCATACGCAAAGTCGGGATACTTTGATTGGAAATGCTTGTCTGAAGGATGTATAATCTCACCATTTGTTGAATGCTCCACATGCCATCTCATTGGTTGCACTTGCAAAGCTTCCTGTCCGGTATTTGGGGATTCCCTTTGACTTCCAAGAAGCTGTCAATGAGTGACTGCCAGCCCTTCATTTCGATTGGGAAAGTGAGCCGATCCACAGACCTAATTGATCTGGTTTCTGAGAGCACTGACAAGGCTAAACTCGCCGGTTGAAGAGAGCACTGAATCATTCGAAAGGGGAAGCCTCGACTGGAATCCCCTGCTATAAAGGGCAGCGGAGGAATACCTACAGATTGCTCGCCTTAACCTTAAGATTGCTAGAAAATATCTAATGCAGGAGAATAACTAACAATTTCTGTGGAATACTATTTAATTGGGGGGGTAACGACTTTCAAACTTGCCTATAGGATCGCTTGACCTAGAACCTGTTTACACTGGTCCTGCTGTGAGGAACGGACTTTATCGAGCAAAAAAAGCGATTCTATGCGCAGACGTTAAAGCTCTATTGATAAGAAACATTCTAGCCAATTTTGATTTAGAGAGGAACGATTCCCTTGTCTGAGAACCGCCATTCCCGAGGAACGCCTCCCCACATTGAGAATCTCGATAACTCCAAATTCAGAAGTGAGCGAATCCCAAAGCTCTCTTCTTTCCCCCTTTTCACCTTGAATTGGTGAAAGTATAAAATCTGATGTGAATAGAAGAAAAAGAAAGAAGAAAGATAGGCGGACAACTTGACTATAGTATAGGTCGGATGTTTCCGTGAGCAGTAAGCAGCGGATCTCCCCTTCTTTTGGGAAAGCAGGTGGCCGCGTGTGAATTCTTTCAAGGCAAGGGGCGGCCTGATTTCGACATTGTTGTTTCACTCTGATCCGGTCGAGGTGGTTTTCGTTTACCAGCGCGTAGGTGGTCTAAGTTCCTATGACCGAGTCTTTCTGGCCCCTGTGAACATCTTTTCTTAATGTATTAAAGAGGGCAAATTTTTAAAATCCTCCAACGGCTATAATATATCCTCGGATATTCGTCGGTGTTTTCCGAGGAATATGATTTCCTCGGTATGTCATCGGTATATTCCTCGGAAATTCGTCGGAAACCCAAATTTTGGGTTTCCTCGAAATTTCCTCGGAAATTCATCGGAATATTCCGAGGATCTCATTTTCCGTCAGAATGTCCGTCAGAATTACGCTGTTTTCTTGTAGCGAGGAACAATACTCTGGTCGGAGATATGTGCTCTGATAATAACTAATTGGCAAATGTCTATTTGGATGTTTTTTAAGAAAAAAAAGAACGAAAATCTATTTATTTTGTATGTTCGACTTTCAAATACAAACGGCAAACATGATATAAAAGAACAGTAATGTAGTGAAGAAGATGAACCATAGCCCGATCTTCGAGATCATAAGCTCGGGCTCTGCACATTAAAGGCTGAGTCGAGAAACTGGAGTGCACTTTGGGGGATGAGCCATGGAAAGACTCATTCCTGCATAGACCTCTTTCATACTAACCTTATCTTTGATACTCCAGTCAAAGCATTGCACCATCATTCCAATTGAGATTCCTACAAAGATATAGCCTACATTTGTTGCAGGACATCCCCTTCTTCCAGCTGCAAAAGGAAGGTACTTCAATACTTTCTCTTCTTCTTGCTTTGAAGTTAGAAACCTCTCTGGCTTGAACTCATTAGGATCTTCCCAAGAATCTGGATCCCTCATCACACCATAAACATTAACAACAAGTGTTGTTTTTTCCGGTACTTTGAAGAAATCTTTGATCACACATTTTGTGTCGAACATTCTAACCAGTAAAGGTGCCGGTGGGTGCAAGCGTAGCCCTTCCTTAACCACTGCTTGCAAATAAGGGAGGTTTGGTAGATCTGTTTCTTGAATCAATCTTTCTTTCCCTACAACGAGATCAATTTCGTCTCTTAATCTCCCAAGAATGTATGGGTTGTTAACGAGCTCCGCCATTGTCCACTGCGTTGTGTGTGCCGAGGTGTCTGTGCCTCCCAAAAAAATTTCCTGCAGTTATAAGTATTAGCATTTAACACATTACACATTTTTCTAAGGGCAATTCTCTCAAATAGTCTTGTTTAAAATTTTGTGATCAAAATAGTTCTAAAAAAAAACATTTACCAAAATAGATTTTTTTTATTTTGAAATTGGTAATTTTTATTTCTTTTTAATTTGAAACTCCACCTCAAAACCTAAGCCTTTAACTCTAAATCTTAAGTATATATTAATTAACTTTAGAGTATAAATGTATATTTATCCTTTGATAAAAAAATTTTGGTAATTTTTTTTTTGAAAACTGTTTTTTGTGAAAATAAACTAAAAAGACTATCTTAATCCTAAGAAATTTCTATTTTTTTAGTATATAAAAAACGGTTATAGTTTCTGATGATATTAGTTTTACCACGAACAATGACTTGATCTGGTTCCTAGTGATTTTATACTCTGCGTTTTCGTCTCGACAAGCTTCCAACAGCAAATCCATCATGTCCATATCTTGATCCTCCTCCCGTTTCTCTTCATGCTCCGCAAGAACCCTCTCCAACAACTCATCAAACCCTCTTGAAACATCCATTATATCTTTCTTAAACAGTGACATTAGTCCAAGCATCTCCAGTGGCCTACGTAATACGTTTACAAACAGAATCTGCTTCGATAAGGCAAACGATTTGATAATCAATTCCCTCAGAGTCTCTACCTCACCGTTCTCCTCTGAAAAACTCCTCCCAATGCTCATCCTGCAGATCATGTTGTTAGTGAACTTCATCGTTTCCTTACCAATCTCAATGCTTTCTTTCTTCAACGCCTTATCGTGCAGTTTAAGATAAAATTGCTTTAGCTCCTCTGCACGGACACCTCGTGACTTCTCGATTGCCCGCGGTCGAAGAAGCTTCGTCGCAAGAAGCTTCTTTATGAACTTAACGTAGTCTCCATAAGGAGCTACCGTGAAGCCGGAAGGTCCAAACAGGAGAGACTCGTCGATGGCAGGTGTGTTGCGAGACGAGATGTTTAAGTCGTGTGTCGTGAATATCTCGTGGGCCATTGTGGGAGAAGAAACAAGGACTATGGGAAAACTGCAAATGTGGAGATGGAGGAGAGGTCCATACTTGGTCGAGATTTTCTGAAAAGCCTTGTGGGGTAGAACTGAGAGAAAATGGTGAAGATGGCCGATGATCGGCAAAGAGGGAGGGCTCGGACCCAAGTCATTTGTCTTCTTGAAGAAGAAGAAGACGGAGTAACAGAGAAATGGGAAGAAGCAGAGGAGAATGAAGATGGAGCAGTTTTGAAAGTCAACTATCATTGCTGCCATTGTTTGAGTGAGAGAAGGATGCAAGGAATCCAAGGTAATATATAACTAGATTAGGACCAACGGATAAAAATATATGTTAAAAATAATGTTGTAAATTTAGATCTTGAAATTATAATTTATGTAACTATAACTCGTGTTATTAATACTAATAAAGATCTAATTTAAACCGCTATTAATAAATTGAAATTACGTGTATTATACAATAAGATATATCTTATAATTATATCAAAATTAAGTTATATATTAAAATTATTTTAAAATTTTAATATTTAGATAAAATATTACACATTTTGAAATTATAATTCATTTAAATATTTTTTCAGAGACATAACTTAAGCCCCGCTGTTAATTATTTGAAATTGCTTTGTTATACAAAAAATATATTTTATTTTATATAATTTATTTATCCAATACTTAATTTATATTTTAAATACATCACAAGCAACAATATCCATAAATATATTTGTCAAAAAATAAAATTATATTTTAAATATTTGATATTCAAATAACATATTTATGGATATTGTTGCTTGTGATGTATTTATTTTATTAATGAAGTTATCAACTTTTAATATTTAAAATATGTCAAAAGTTGGCTTAACGAAAATCGTTAAGTTATACCCCCTCCGTACCATTTTAAGTGGTGTTTAAGCATTTTTCTTTTGTTTCATAATAAGTGATGTTCTCACATTTCTAAATAAAATTTAATGTCAGTTGAAATTTGTAACCAATGACAAATTACTACATGTTTTTCTTATTGGTTAGACTGATTTTATTTAAGGCAATTTTATGTAACCCAGATAAATTGCATAGAAATTTGTATTTTCTTAATCTTTGCGTAAAAATCTTAAACACCACTTAAAATGGTACAAAGGGAGTAACATAGTTGATACATGCAATAATCTGGTCAATTATAACCCAATTACCATTTTTAATAGGACAAATCTATTAAATAGTTTTTTCTTTTAGTTTTTATTCCCTAAGACTACTTTGGAGAAAAACATGTTTTAAGAATATTTGAAATCAATTTTCTGTTTTATTTACTATTTTATTTTTATAAATTGAAAAAATTACTTAAACAAAAATTGTAAATTTAAATAGGTTAGACATGTTATAATCTCATCGATTAATTGATAGATGTCATAATTTTCTGAGTTATAATTTGGCACTCACACTTATGTTGAACGTTTTAGTTTTATATAATAAGATACTAGTTTCAGACCATGCACGAGAATAGAGCGTCTTTCATGGAGATGCTTCACGATCTTCTTTTTCATTGTGTGATCTACTGCAAGAAGTTCTGAAATGGAAATTCTAAAAGGAACACAACGTTCATGGAATCTCCTTGATTTCCGACGGCAAGGCATTTCCGAACGAATCTCAATAATAAAAACTACTAACTTCACAGTAAAATGAGGTAGCGAACCATGGTCAGAAGATTCGACGTGATGAAGGCAATCGAGAAGGTCAAATCAATGTTTGACAAGTTGTCAAAGCCGGTGGTTATTCTCGATTGTTGTTTGCCCTTTTACATGGTCGTAATCGAGAAGGTCAAATTTATGTAAAATTACGGATTAGTTAGCAGCTAAGAGAGATTCAACCTACTGTCGCCTTTGTTATTACTCTGGTCATGTGCCTCGACTTTTGATTTTGTTTTCCTTTACGAGGCTTTGTATATATAAATTGGTAAATTCTCATTATAGTATATAACAAAAGAAATAAAGTTCTACCACGCATATATCTGTTATTATAGGAGCGAATCAAGTTATTTGAGAAAAAGATTGTAAGAGGACAAAAGTTCTACTAATTCTCGAAAACTGGATAAAAATGAGTTTTCACGCGAATTTGTTGTGTGTTAGAAAAAGGAAGCTTGGAAGGTTTGAATTGTTTAATAATTTTGAAGAGAGTACGTACATTTTTTTAATAAGTGAAGAGAGTACATCTTGAAGACAACTAGTAAAAACATAATCTAAAAGCAAAAGCTTATAATTGCATGGTGAAATTCCAATCAACGATGACAAAGGTGCTCATCAAATTTTACAAAAAAAAAAAAAAAAAACTTAGTAAAGTTTTTTAAATAGTTACTCTCCCGTACTATTTTAAGTGGTGTTTAAGCATTTTTATTTTGTTTCATAATAAGTGATGTTCTCACATTTCTAGATAAAATTTAATGTCAATTGAAATTTGTAACCAATTACAAAATACTACATGTTTTTCTTATTAGTAAGACTGATTTTAGTTAATGCAATTTTATGTAACCAAGATAAATTGCATAGAAATTTGTATTTTCTTAATCTTTGTGTAAAAATTTTAAACACCGCTTAAAATGGTACATAGGGAGTATATATTTTCTTAAAGCATAGTTGTCTCGTGGAAACAACTGAATAGAAAAAAATATAATGGCTAAGAAAAAACTCTCTCGTACTGATTTTTCCAGTAATGATATTTATAGAACTCAAATTCCCAAACGACCAAACATGAATGCTGTACATCAAAGGGCGTATTTGCCAAATAACAAAAAAAAAAGTGAAATTAGATTTTTTAGAGAAATAGTAGAAAGAGATATGAATAGAAAGTAAGAGAGAAAGGGTGTTTTTAGTTAGTTAGTGTATTTTAGATTTTTGCTTACATAGAGGCAAATTTCCCTACATCCATCAAATGGGACTGAGTGCAAATCCGTTTGGTTTATGTATTGGATGTTACTAGTAAAGTTTAAAATTTCAACTATATATTAAACCATTATTTGTGTTGTAAAAAGGAAGAGGATGAAGCTTCGATTGGTTGCTGCTTTCTTTGAACAATTAAATTGAGTTTATTTCACAACTTTTTTTTGTTTTTTTTTGTAAATTCATAACTGCTTTTGTTTAACTTGAAAAGTTGGCCGCACCGCAATTACAAGACAATAGGGTTGATCGTTCGGATACCCGTCAGGGTTCGGATCGGATATTTTAGGTTTTTAGGTATTTTGGTATAGAGGTATAGAAACCGTTCTATACTGCGGGCCGGGTTCAAGTATTTTATGATTGGAATCATATATTTCGGATCGAGTTCGGATATTTAGATTTTGGAGAAAAATAATTGAATTATTTATTTTTAATATTTTTGTATTTAAAATATACTTTTAACTTAATTGGTTTTCTAATTTTTAATAGATTAGTAATTAATAGGTCTGGAGATAACACTTTAAAATAGAAAAAACACTAATTTAGTTGTTGTTTTGAAATTTTGGATGCAACTTTTGTTAATGCACGAAACAATAATCTCATTTATATTTTAATTGAGTAGCAAATGATTTTGTCCATAAATCTCATATATATTAATTGAGAAACATTACAAATTCTTTTTGTAGTCACGTGTCATCACTAGGATAATTTTTAAAATCCTTAGAAAATTAGGTTGGTCAATCTAAACATATATTATCTTTTTATTGAATTTACTATCAAATTGATTAGTATTGTACAAAATAATATTCTCAGTTATTTCATTAAATAAAAGCTATGTAATTACCTAATATGATTAACATATATATGACAATTAATGATTACTAATAATAAATATTTGATAATAATTTTGTATCATCCTTCTTTTTTTAATATATTATTAAAAGAAATAAAATAATCATATTAACCATATAATAAAAATTATATTTTTCTTATATGTTATATTTTGAATTCTTTTAAAGAACTAAAAATTACTAAAAAATTTAAAAGTCCCACAAACATGTTGTGATCAAAGGCTTAACTTTTTTCTTATATAACAAGATACAAATTATTATAAAATCGTATGAATATGAAGTCTCATCTAATAGACATATATATATATCTTTTAAATTAAACTATTTGACATAGAAAAATACATAAGTTTCAGAATTTGCATCGAAAAAGGATTGAGACCTTAATATTTTAATTTTGAAATTTGCGTTGAAAAAATCTCACATTGAAAATTTTGTGATTAATGGTTTAAATTTTTTGCTCCACAAATATACCAATGTCAATAAAATCATATGAGTAAGAAGTTTCAATAATAAATATTTATATTAAAAATATACTATATATATATGTCAATATCATTGTAATTTAGTTATATACCATATAAAATAAATAAAATGATTGTTTTGATTTATTTACCAAAACAGTTATTGTAAATAAACAAGAGGTATTGTTTTGATTATATGCTTAATCTAATTTAATTATATACGTAATACATACGTAAATTAAAACAAAAGAAATAATAATATGTAAAAATTATTCGTATATATAATGTTCATCTCGCGTAAAGCGCGGGTCTTAATCTATTATATGTATATTATCTAATTTTGAGCAATGTGCACTATTAATATAAATATTTTGAATAAAATGAGAGAAGTAAACTAGAAATATAGGATTATATACATATGTTCGATTATCTTCGTATATCTATTCGGGTTCAGATATTACCCGTTTGGATTTGGATATCCAATTTCTCCTAATTCAATACTCGTTCGGGTATTTTGCTACTTCAGTCCAAACTTTGATTCAGATTTTTTGGACCAGGTTTGAATACGGGTTCGGGTATCGGATAAAATGCTCAGCTCTACAAGACATCATCAATGGATTTTAGCAAACAGTTTCAATTGTGATGCTCATCCACCTTAGGTTCTAAATAAGATGCTTCCACTTATCCACCGGTATAGTTCACTAATTTTGCTCTTTGAGGAAATATATGTTGGAAACGGATGTTTAACACTATTAAAATAGTGTGAACACATGTCAAAATCAGACTTGGTTTGACTAAGAAATGAAGATTCAAAATAGATTTTTTATAAAGCTTAAAATAATATTTGTGAAATATCTTACTTTGTAATATAAAATGAATAAGAGAGATATATGGACCGGACTCGAGTTTCAGATTTTGGAAAATAGCCAATAGGCCAATAGATCAAAAGATTAGTTTTTCTTTGAACTAAATTCTTTTGAATTTTGGTGTTGGAAAAGTCAACAACATCTTATACAATAAAGTTGGTTTGAGTCTCTCCTTCTGCGTCCACGTCATCAGGGAGCTAGGGGCATTTTACGAAACGTCAGCATCCTCTCTTATAGATTTCGGGCTTCGTTGCGGTTTGTTATTTTGTGGGCTTTGTTGCGGTTTGTTTTTGTTTATTTTGATGGGCTTCGTATTATTTTGGCCCACCAGCTAATCTCCTCCTTCGACGCCTAATTTCACCGTCTTCTTCGTAAGACACCATCAAAGGGAAAGTACTCTAATTTGCTCCATTCACAAAAAATTCATTCTAACTACCCCACCTATTTTCTAACTATCCCTTCCTTTTCCCCCTTCCCTTATTAGCCTTTATTTTTATATTAGTTTTCATCAAACATGTGGATCCCACCTTCTCTTTTTTTTTTATTATTAAGACAGCTCGCAGACCCCACTTTTTCTTCTTTTTATATTATTTTAATAGCTTGCGGATCCCACTTTCTTCTATTACTATTATTTTTTTTTGTGATTTATTTTCAAATACTAGGATCCACCATTACTATTCTTTTTTATCTTTTTCAAATACTACAATCCACCCTATTTTTCCTTATGACCAGATTTTTTTTCCAATTTTTTCTCCAAATTTGTGTTTTAATTATTAATGATTAATAAATATATAAAAAATTTATGTTTATCTTAACATAATATTTTATAAAAATTAAAATAACAAAATAATTTTTTTCAATATTATTTTAATCATCAGTTAATTTCAAAAATAAATTTATAGAGTACATATTTAAACTAAATTTTTTAAAATGAGATTTATCTCATTTATATAAAAGTGATCAAATTTAAAATAAGATATTTCGTATTTTAATCAACAATTAATTTCAAAATTATTTATATAAAATTATTTTAAAAACATTTCAAAAATACCATTTCATAAAATATGTATTTCAATAATATTTTAATCAAAAATTAATAAAAAATAAATTTAATAAAATACTTATATATAATATTTTTGTTTAAACTTAAAAGTTTTAAAATTTAAAATAATATTTCATATATTTTCCTATTATATATTTATAATTGAATTAAAGATCTATATAACTTATGAATAATATTCTCTTTGTTTTATAAAAAAATAATTTTGACTCTTTTATTGTTATATAAATAATATTATTATATAATGCAAATTCAGTTATATCTATTTTGACTTTAAAATTATTCACAAATATTTTATAAATTTATATTTCTTAAAAAAATTAATTAAACAATGTATTTATTAAGAGCATGAATGCATTTAGATAATTTTTAATATTTGTAAAAACTATAAAAATTATATTCTTCATGAAACGAAGGATATGTAGTATTTTATATAAATTTGAAGATTTGATATTATATTTTATATAGTATTTTATATAAGCTGTGAAGATTTAATAATGTATTGTGGATTATTAGGACTAATAGAACTACCTTAAATTACTTTATACTACCTTGAACTACTATGTATTATGCATATTTGTAAGAACTTTATATTTTCGGCTTATTATATATTTATAGCAGATATAGTTTATATATTTTGAAATTATATTTCTATATATATGTCTTTAGATATCAAATTAGTCATGATATCTTTAATATTTCTTAAGTTGTTTGAACATTTATTAATAACACAAAGAGATGTTTTAAAACAAGATGACAAAGTCACTAGTGTAATTCAGTTACCTTCAAAATTATCAAGTGAATCGCTGATATAATAGAGTAAATCAACATGTGACGAAGAGAAAGGAGAAGCTTGAGATACTCATTTACTTTTACCGGCGTAGATCTACCTTGAACAATCTTGAAAGGACATGTTGTCAACCACGTAGACGCTTACGTGATTAAGATGTCAAAGAACTAATAGGAACTATTTTGTACTACTATGTTTAATATGAACTATTAGGTACTATTGTGAACTACCTTGAACTACTTTAAAATACCTTGAATTACTATGTATTATGCATGTTTCTAAGAACGTTAATTTTCGTCTTAGCATTTATTTTTAGAAGATGTATCTCATATATTACGTGATTATATGTCTATATATGTGTTTATTTGTCAAATTGACATAAAATACTCTTATTTTTTCATGTTAATAAAAAACTTTTCATTTCCATAGAAAACATCCTTATACTTCCATACTAACATCTTGATGGGAATGCTATAATAAGATGAATTACAGAAAATACATATTTATTTTAATTTTTTCTGCCAAAGTGTTATATACAATCTAAAATTATCTAAATTGATTGGTATTACTAATAAATGTAATTTTTTGATGTGGTATTACTAAAAATTGTTGTAATTTGCAAAAATATTACTATGAAGAAGGAAATATTACTACTGCCTTGAGTATTACTAAATGTAAATATTAAAACATGTGTTCTTTCTTTTTAACACGTTTTCTGTTTTTAATAAATAAATAAAATGTTAACACATTTTTAAACAATTTTTTTTGTTATAATTTTAACATGTTTTAGAAAAAAAAAATTGCGTTTTTGTAATACCTATTTCAAACCTATTAGTTCAAATTTTTGGTTTTAACACACATAAACATGTTCCCAACAGGCTTCTTACTTGATCCTTGTCAGCCTTCTTTTGATCAACTTTGTGCTATAGAAACTTGAATAAATTTGATACCAAAACTTATCCTTCCCTTTATTCACTACCAATAGGTTTCTCAAGAACAAACTATAAATATCACAAGGCAAAGCAATAAAACACTCTTTCTAATTGCTAATTGTCTTGGTTTCTGTCCATTTCTTATTGCTCTTCTCTCCTTTTAATTGGATGCTTAAACGTCTTCGAGGATGCCTTAAATGTATACTCATATTGGAGATTCCTAGTCTTATGAGAATTATGTTAATTCTCCTAAATCCATCTTCTTTTTCTTCATGCAACAATAACTACCTGCAATGACACTTATCATCAGATTTACTGGCTCTGAAATGGATACCTTAGTGTTAAGGAAGAGGTTAGATAACTCACTGATCTGTTGATGGACCATACGACATAAAAACCTACACAAAAGCTTTGTTGTTGTTTATAAACTACATTCAAAACATATAGAGAGGAGAATGCCTCAAAAATTCCATAGCAAGTAGTAGCGAGAGAGATACAAAACAATCTGAAATTTTTTTAATAACATATCAAACTCTATGAACAAAAATGAATCAAAAAGCTCTCTAAAATAAGAGAAGATGCATCTATTACACTGGTTGAGATGCAGCCAATGATACATCTCCATGCGAGTATAAATACATATACGCAGTCATGCTAGTCAATATTATCGTGTATCATCCACCTAGCACACTATGACACACGCAGATTTTCAGAAATGCATGAAAAAAGGATAAAGATGGTCCTAACTAAGAATTGTAGTACCTTCCATATCTCTTTGTGACTAAGATGATCTGGTCCTAGATAAAATATTGATGCATAATCGACCCCGGTCTGAGAAAACACCCACAAGTTAACACCACAGAGCCAAACCATAATTGTCTAAACGTAATAGAATATATATTAGAGGAAACAAGACATGTTAAGGGTTCTGACTTACTGATAAGACAAAGACTTACTATCAGAACGAGAGGGTTATAATACAGAAAATTTTTGTGGAAGAACAGTTCTTGTGTGTCTAATCCCTTTTTTATTACAGATTCCCATCCAATCTGCAAGTTTTTTAAACAAATTCATATAATGATAAGAATTCAAAACTATGGAGGCAAATCAGAAGATAATTGAAAATCTCCAACCTTTCCACAAACATAAAGACCACCAACATACAGAGCAACCTGGAGAATCAAGATCTCAGATCAGTCCATTAGATTGCATAGAATTTAAGGAAGACTTAAACGCAAACCCAGAAAATGAAGAAGCAATCAACCTTTGTTTAATTACAATAGTATTGGATACCTTCCGAACCCAAAAAGAAAAAAAAGTTAATTATGATGGTTTTGGTTGCTTTAATTATCATGATTATGCATCCCCTTTCACTTTTTTAATACAGTTAATGTGAAACTTCTCCTTCCACCACCGTATCCATACCATTACTAAGGTTATTTTTTTTTCATTTCCTGTATTTTTACAGAATTATCACACACCCATCACAAAAAGTATAACCAGACGTTGCTTATGGTTTCATTCCATATGCATAATAATTACAGTTAAGAGAAAGAGGTCAAGAGATTCATCACGAGTGTCGAGTTTATAATTTTTAATTATAGGTTTAACTAAAATCATGTTAACAATTTTTCTATGTAATAATCAAGCTAGGAAAATTTTTTGGGGTCAAACTGATAAAAAGATTAATATTTATATCAAACCAAGATTGCATGCTATATAATTTAGCTAGACCAGATATATTTAATTTGAAATAAACCAAGTAGAAAATTGGTTAATAGAGGGTGCACTCAACAAGATTGCATGCGTATAATTAATTTCTAACTCATACTCTCATCTCATAATTTAAATAAAATAATTTTATAAAAATTATATAATAAAACACACAACAAACAGTTCTAACATTTGAATTGTTGAACTGTATTAGGCAGAAAACACTTCATAAAGAAAGTTTTAAATTTTTATATCAACTTATTTTAAAACCAATTCCAATATATATTTATATATTATATTCAAATAAAAGTAACAAGATTTAGAAAGTAGAATAAAAATCTCGGGCAAACCCCTAGTATCTCATATAATTAAGGGATAGTTTAAATGCAATATCAATTTGATTTTGTAACATAAAATCCTTAATGCATTTCCAAATAATTAAGTGGAGAATAAATTCTCCATCTCTCTTTATTTCTTGGATCCCTACGTTGGATTTGAAACTATAAAAAGAAAGTCACCCCCATTTCATAAGAGAAATCGACTTGAATAAGATAAAATATTTATTTTTAGTTGTTTTGTGTCTCAAAATACAACACATAATTAGGTTCTAAAGGTTTTATTCTTCAGTGATGGGAGATAGAAATATATGCAGTTGTATCCTGTGATTTTGAAATGCCATGCAACCGTCACATGTTTACATAATTAAGTACATAGTGTGCGCTCCTGCAAACTTGTTTTTCTTTCCAAATTCTTTTATATGTTTTCATATTATTTATCGATTTATTTATGCAAAAACTTTACAATTATTCAGTTCGTCCTATTGTAAAATTTGCGTTCCTACAATATATATGTTCAATCTCCTGATACATTTGTATGTGATCGGTTGTGTTGTTTGTTATTTCAGACTGTTGCAGTTTTTCCACTTATTTCTCCTGATATATTATGTTCTTTGCATGCTTAAAATGTGGATTCCCCTTGGGTTTTAATCTTATTTTCTTATCCTTGAATTGCGTTTAGATTATAGAGAAGCAATACATGTCGTTGATGCATATGTTGTCTTGTTCTCTTTAATTTTTTCAATGAAGATCGTGGGTCTAGCCAAAGTCGTTAATGGAGGGAACATAAATACTACATCAACTGAGATATAAAACTGGTCGTATTAAAAAAAAAAAAAAGAGCTATAAAACTGGTTAAGAATAGACAACAAAAAGGGTGGACAAAGGACGAACGAAAGGTAAGCAATAAACAACATAACTGAAGATAACAAATAGAGCTAGTTTAATAATTTAATTTTCTGAAACTCTTAATATAACAAGCTTAAAAGAAAGCGTATTTCAACTCTAAAATAAAGACAAACCAATTTCCAAATGCTATTAATCGTTTTGCCAAGAAAATAAATAACAAAACCAACAACATAAATTATAAAACATATTTAACATAAAGCTAAATTTTTTGTTTATTTACACGAAGAGAATATAAAATCATTAATAGTTATATCATGAAATCATTGTAAGTAATTAAAAAAATTATATTTTTTTGTGCCGCAGCGGATATTCACCTAGTTGTATACTTGTATATAGGATTAGAACCTATTTTAAAACTGATCAACCAAGCCCAATACACATCCAACATCAACCTATTTTAAAACTGATCAACCAAGCCCAATACACATCCAACATCGATGTCCAATAAAATGCCTAATATCAATATTATTAAACGAATATTAAACTAATGTTAACAAATTATTGTAATGAAGTAAATAAATAATAACAAACTTGGAAAATAAACCATGGAAATTACCAAAAATACCATATTAATAGTACAATTTTTCATGTTTACACTAACAACTTTGATTTTCACTTTTAATGAAAGACTAGATCTTGACCCGCGCCTCCGCGCTGGTGTTGGATTTAACTTGCGTTCAACGTAAATTTATAAACCATTTTTTATAAAATGTCCATTTATATTTTTGTGTTTTGTAAAATATATTTAGAGTAGAATATATTATATTATAATATATATGTTTGATAATAATTTTTTATCTGTACGTAATATTATATTTATAATTTTATAACTTGATGCAATTTGATGTAATTGTAATATTCATATATTAACCTATTTATTTTTTGTTTATTTATTTAAAAATGATTTAATTTTTTACAGTAGGTTTTTATGAATTATTGAAAGAAATGCAATGGCTAAATGTGTAAATAAAACAAAATATTTAATCTACTATCTGTGTTTCCTAATAATTCTCATTTAATCTGCTATCCAAGTTTCCAAATGACAGAATCTGTAAATGAGAAATAAATACAGTGACTAAATATGTAAATAAAAAAAATATTTAATTTGCTATCCTTTTTTCCAAACAACTTTCATTTAATCTAGTATCTAAGTTTCCAAACAGTACCAAAAGGTACTTCAGTTTTAATAATATATAGATAAAATACATTTATAATCCTAGAGTTAACTAATCTATAGTGGAATATGATTTTTGAAACGTGAAATTCAAGATTCTAAGAGCAAGGGCAGCGGTGTCATCTCTCGCAACAGTTTCTTCCCTGTATTATATTTATATAATTTACATTTTTAATTAACATTTATATAAAAGCTCAAGACCAATTATAAATAAACACCTTTCAGTTGAGTACCTCCATTTTTCTTTTACGTTTCTCTGCGAACATTTGACTTTCTATCTCTCCTCTTGCTTTTCCTTCTCTCACCTACTTTTACCTTTATTTTATTAATTAACTTAAGAGAGACTTACAAAGAAATGTGATGGATGCGGATGCGGATGCTCTAATAAATATATGCGGATGCTCTAATAAATATTTAAATATTTATAAAATATATATATATAAAAATTACAAATAGTTTTAGAAATAATTTTCGATTTTCAAAAACCAATTTGAAAAGAAAAAATCGAAAAAAAAATCAAAAAGAATTATAAAAAAATTCGAATTTGAAAAGATATAATTCGAAAACATAAAAAATTATTCTTTTATTTATTTAAATAATTATTTATTATATATATATATAACAATGGTACAAGAGTCTTTTGCTATTTAGTAAAAAAATTATTTTTGAAAATATTTCTTAATAGTAGTAAACATGAATAATGGTACGAAAATGCAATAAACCTGAAAATTCCTCAATAAGCAAATAGTAGTGATTAAATCACATACAACCAGAAAAATTAACTTAAGATAGTCAAAGAGGTTTGTCTTACTTGGTGATTGTCCATGTGTTTTGCGTGATACTGAAAAAGTTTTTTACAAAATTGATGATATATAACATGTTATTTATAAATATGCATAAATAATTGAATCAATGTTAATGTTAAATAACAATTACGTGAGCTGTAGATTTTAATGTAGTAAATTAAATAATAACAAACTTGAAAAAAGTTAGTTGTAGTGATAGAATCACATACAACTAGAAAATCATCTTAAAATAGTCACTGAGGTCTTACTTGGTGGTTGTCTATGTGTTATGCATGATAACAGCAATGTGCGCCGTAGATTATAATGAAGTAAATTAAATAATAACGACGCTGGAAAATTATTTGGTAGTAGTGACCGAATCACGTACAGCTAGACAAATCAGCTTAAAATAGTCATAGAGGTTTGTCTTACTTGGTAAATAAGCCAATACTAGTGAATGAATAATATACAGCTAGACGAATCAACTTGGTTACTGGTTCTAGTATTTTAATAGATTTAGAAATCTTTCTTGGATTTATAAATTTTGATAAATCCATTGATTTTAGATTCAAACAAGAAGATTTCATAATCAATGATGTAGATTTCATAATCAAAGATATAGATTTAAAAGTCAAAATAAGTAAATTATTCTAAATCAGTCAAATAGATTTGTAATAAGTTCAGTTTTATAATAAAATAATATATATATAAAAACTAAAACACATGTTTCTCATTTCATATGTTATTTTTATGACATAAAATCTCTCCACATATTTGTTGACATTGTCGCTATCACTTGATTGGCATGTTCTTTTTACAGATTTTGAGTTACAAAAATTTCTTCATCATTTTTATTAACTTTTTGAGATCTTTTTCATCATCAGTCTTTTTCTTCTGAAAAATTATATGTTCTATAGAACTTCCAAAAAAAAATTATGTCAACCGGCACATGCAAGTACAATATCCATTTGTGTTTTGTAAGGCAGATTTAAAGAAAAAATAGGAATCAAGATTTGAACAAAAATCCTCTCGATAACATTTCTCAAGGAATCATGACTTAATTAAATAACTATGTCATTTTGCGAGCTTGAGACACCGCCGACTAGGTTTGGGCATTCGGGTCCTCGGATCGGGTTCATGTCGGTTCTTGTCGGATCTGGATCTTTCGGATACTAGACATTTGGATCCAACTAGGTACTTAAATTTTTTTTGTTTGGGTTCGGGTCAGTTTCTATCGGATCATGGCCAGTTCGGGTCTATAATTTATATACCCGCAACATACCTGTAATTTTTGGGTATATTTTGGATTCGGTTCGGTTCGGGTATTTAAGATCTGAAGTACCCGAACTAGACTCATACCCGAAAACCCGAAAAATACCTGAAAACCCAAAAATACTCTAATACGCGATATACCTGAATTTTTACATGATGTCTGATCCAAAGATCTAAAAATACCCAAAACTTTATGTAAATACCTGAATTATATTTCTAAAAATAAAAAAAAAATTACCCAAAAACTCAATCCGAAACTTATAAAAAATATATATTATACCAAAAATATACCCAAACACCAAGTATACTCAATATACTAAAAGTTTCAGGTATTTTGAGTATCTAATAGGGTTTCAGATAGGATCTGGACACGAACCGAGATCCGTGGTCCAAAATAATTATATCCAATAGGTAGTTTAGCCTAGACCGGACCCGAACCTATATTGTCGGGTCGTTCCGATTTGGGTCTTAGAGTCCAGATAAAATGCCTAGGCCTACCACCGACGCCGGGAGAGGAGATGCGGATTCGAAAGAGGCTTCTCGATTTTGGTGCCCGAGAGGAATCTAGGTTACGGCTAGTCAATCAATCTTGTAGATTAATGTCAAACAAAAACCATATGAGCCTTGTAGTCAAACGAAGTTAATTGAGGAATAATCTAATAGTGATCGACAAAACGAATCAAGTAATATTACGTGGTTTCGGGCCCAGGGAGTTAGGGATTCGGCCCGAACTTTATAGCAATTCAAAAAAAAAAAAAACGTATCAAGTTACGCGTGTCTGTCTTACGTGATGATTGTCTATTGTCATGATATAAAATAAGTTTTATTCACAACTAATAATACCATACTAGATAGTAATCTGCACATTGCACCGGATAAGATGTTTATATTAATGTTGAAATTATATATTATGATTATGTATACTATAAGGTATACTTTAAGTGATAGTTAATAGAACTAAATGTATGATTGTTATTAGAGACGAAGCCAAAGACTTTTTATAATGGGTTCACTAATATTAAAATTTAATATATGGTGTTTGCAAGTTTGAAAAGAAGCTTTGGAAAATATTTTTTTTTTATATTTTGCCTATTATATTGTAGTAGTTATGGACTTAGGAGTTTAGCAGATAAAATCGAAAAAAGTGGATCAATAACATATTATAAGCAAAACAATAACTGTATGAAATAAAAAAAAAGTATAGCGTCATTAAATTCAGAAAACATAGTTGCATAATAAAATAAATCGAAGGTTATTTGACCCTCTGAATTGTAAAGGTTGTTACAGATGCGACTAACACGTGAGACTTGCTGGTGGTTCGTTCCTGGAAGTTTCTTCTCATCTTCAAGGTTGTCTAATGCAGAGCTCTCATGGCGGTGAAGGTGGTGACACTCACATGCTTATATTTCTTGCTCTAGAAGACTAATACACTAAGCCGAGACGACTTACAGTGATTCAGTCTCCTCGAATCAGAGATTGCCTCATCTAGCAGTAACAAAACCGAGTACAACACATTTATCTAGAAATAGATTTTCAACGTCCTCTTTCAGCAATGAGAGGCGGTTCTCAAGAACGTGAGTCTAAATTCATGAAAGTAGGTATGGAGAAAAGGGTTCTTTCATTAACACTTGGCATCGTAAAGTTTCATCGCTTTGTCGTCTCTACGGATCTGTCGACTTAATGGCGATAGATCAGATGGGTTACCGTTTTTAACAGAAACGTATAGAGGAATAATGAATCTTTATTGATGCTATGATTATATTGAGATGATTGATAAATCAACTAATCAAACTTGAAGCTGAAGGTTTATCACGTAAAAGTGTTCGTCGAGAAAAATATAGATGGTATGAAGTTTTTTTAAAGAAATGTTAGTGTGGACGCATTAAATTCACAGTTTTGATGAAAAATGTTCTCTGCGTGACACCTAAACATTTTACTAAATAAAAGCTTCTCGTGAAGCTACGTCACCACGTCACATTCCTTGTAAATAAATTTTTAAAGTAAGTTTTAAAAATGTTTCTCCTTTAATATATAGGAGATTATAAGTATACGATTTATACGTTGCGATCATATGAAAAAAAAAATTGTGCACCAGTGTGTATGTCAGTACTGGTGTATGTATCGGTTGTTCATGTCGTTGTTCTATCACCATCAAATGGCTTTAATTTTTTTAATTTGGGAGATAAGAAGACAATGTAACTGATAAATAAGACCATTCTTAACTAACTAAATCATTATATAAAATCAATCATGTAAGTTAATAATCATATGAGCTAAATTGAATAATAAACAACACGAGGAATAAGACAATTATGGTTGAATCACATCCAACGGGAAAATTGGCTTTAGTCATAAGGTTTGCCTGACTTAGCTATTGTCTATCTTTTTGCATGATAGGTTATTCTAAAAGATCATATCCACATGCGTATATAATTGTATATTAAGTTTACATAAATTATAAGATTTGTGTATCAGTCTACATGTATTACTGTAACATGTGCTTATTTTGTCAGCATTATTTGGTTTTGTTATTAATTAACTGGGAGAGATTAACAAGACATCTCAACCAATTAACAAAACAAAAAACAATTAATGAACATGTGCAAATTTTATATTATATATTTGGCTGATTTCATGGATCAAGAAAAATGATGACATGGACTAACTAAAATTAATTTACTTAAAACAAAAAACTTATAGAAAACTTGAAAAAAATACCCTCATTTAAAAATGTTAAAGAATAATATATTGGATTAGTATTATCCTTCAAATGTTTTTACCTAACTGTTTATATTTTTCATTCATAGATATATAAAAAAATAAACTATTTAGATCATGAAAACAAATTTTTTTAGCGTAAAATATAAACATAAGAAATTCACACATAAAAATATTGATGAAAATTAACTTTTTTGTCATCAACATAAAAAGACTCATGAAGACACATTCATATAAATTCAAAAAAAAAATACTGTTTTTAATTATAAAAAGGTGAAATATCCAAAATATATAATAAATATTTTCATCAACAAATATTTATTAATAATATCTAAATTTTGAAAATATTTTCGAGACCAAAAATTGATGATAAAATTTTATGAGTCATTTAGAAAAAAGAATCAAGATTTTACTTATTAAATGATCATAATTTATTTTTAATCGTATAATATAAATGATAAATTACTATAATTTTTACAAATAATTTTTCTTTATAAAAGAGTTCTGAGATTTAAAACTTTTTTAGTTAAACATATACATATATTTAAAATAAAAATAAAAAGAAAAGGAAAATAAATAATTTAATTATGAATATTTTTAATTCATAAACTTCTCATTAAAATTAACATAAGACATTATAATAAATTATCATATAATCTAATATTATCATTAGACTTTTTTTACTAATGGATTTTTTTACCAAAAAATATAGAGTTCAAATTGAAATATAAAATTATTGTATTACATGATATGATTCCAAGTTTTAAGTAGTTTGCAAACATTGATTCATAACCTCTAGTTTACCAAATTATTAGATTAATTATGTTCTTTAGAGTCCTTAGATTAAGAAGCAAGGATAAAATAAATTTCTGGTACAAGTCATTATCATATCTAATTGATTTCTTATATTGGATTAATTTGGTTGTATTCACAATAATTTGCATCATCTAAAACATACTATTTAGTATTTACCATTATTAAATTTTATTTCTGATAAATATAAATATATTTTATAAGTGTTAACATAATTCATAATTTCTCTCTGCATAAAGTGTGGGTAGCTACCTAATCTAAAATATGTGGTTTGAAAACACACCTTTTATTACAATAAAAGTAATAATAATAATAGATGAAGATAATTATGTGTGATGTGATTTTTATGGAGAACAAGTTAAAGAAAAAAATGATTTTTTAATGAAGATAATTATGTGTGATGTGCCAGACCGCATTTCTCTCCCGTCTGCGTTCATCTCCGTCTCTCATGTCTTCTTCGTTGTTCTGTGGCAGTGAGAGTGGTGTTCGGTTGGTTCTCCGATTTATGGTTAATGGTGGCGGAGATCGCTAGAGGACTGCTTCTTCCACCGATATGATCCTCCCTCGTCTGAATCGGAGCTGCGTTGGTGGCGGTGGCGGTGCTGCGTCCCGCCAAGTATTTTTTCCGAGATTCAGTCAAGTCTCGCCAAGTTGGTGGCGGTGCTGCGTCCCGCCAAATATTTTCTTTATAAAAACATTTCACCAAGTTTCATCTTTATAAAATCATTTTACATAGATATATGAATTACTTCTTATACCCTAATTATACCAATATATTATTATAATTCATACATTTATCAGTAATGACTAACCATTCAAATTATTTCCAGTTTAAAGGATCCAAAATGATCTAGAATAAAAATGAGAGGATTTTGATTACATTTTCAAAGTTTGAATAGCCTAACAAGCTATTCTAACAATAAACATGTAGCACTTTAACCATGCCGGTCGGGTGGTCAAATGCGTTCCGTGAATCTCTAAAAGAATCTAAGTTCGAATCCGCACCACACCAGATTTTCATACGCCTGGTAACCGGGGCTTTTACATTCTTTCTCTGGAGAATGGTTTACTAACATATAGCACGTTATTTATCTATTTTTAATCAAAAATGTAGTTAATGATAATAATATGATTTTATTACTTTAGAACGTAAATCTTACTACTTTTAAATATATAAATTATATGATTCACATATATCTAAACTCCTTAAAATATGTTATTAAGTTAATTAAAATGAAAATTGTTGAAATCTAATCTATTAATAATATCACTATATGAAATAAATTTTACTTTTTCATATGATTTACGAAAGATACCACTAATTTTTGGTAAAAAGATAATATTTCAGTAAAAGTATCATTGTCATACAAAGGATGGAAAAAATAATGTGATATTTGGTAATCGGGACTTTTAAGAAGATTTATATATTTGGTTGTTCCTGGTATTTAGGATTCAAAAAACCTGAAACTCCACACAAATACTCGAAAATATTAAAACACCCAAAAAAATTGAAACTTTACCTCAAATCTAACTTGAGAAACTGAAAGTACCTAAAATTTATCCGAATACCAGAAACGTATTTAAAAAAAAATGAAATTTTACCCAAAACCCGAAACTATAACCAAAATATAAACCCAAAATTTAAAAGAATATACATAATATCAAAAACATTTCTAAAATACCCAAATATACCTATGGTGCCCACAAAAATTCGGGTACTTTGGATTTCTGATCGGGTAGGTTCCAGACCCGAACCGAAACACACATGTCCAGAAAATACCTAATATGTATTTTGTCCTGGATCCGGGCCTGAACCGAACCTATACTTTCAAGTCAGTTTTTGGTTTAATTTTTAGGATCTAGGTAAAATATTGTTCAAGACTAAAAAAGAGTTACATGAGAATGTACCTACAAATTTTAAATAAACTAATTCCTAAATTATATAATTTTATTATTCGGTATAATACGACTATGTAACATAATCATGTACAACAATTCCACAATACTAATTCATATCATATCAAACTTTGTTTATAATTAAGAAAATCTATGCGTTTTCGAAGCGCGGTTCAAAAATCTAGTTGCGACTTGAAATATCTTTTTACAAATCAGGAAAAATGTTTCTCATCTGCACAAGCATGGGGTAAATGGTGGAAAACATATTAAGTTTGAGTTTATGACACTGACATTACGATGTATATGACTCATAATGTCACATGTACAAAGTAACATATTATATGGTGAAAACTACAAAATCTAGGTTTAATCGACAAATCTAAAACTCTTGGGCAAAATCAAATTTATGAAATTTTAACTAAACATGGATTTTCATAATCTAAACTGGATTCATATTTAGATAAATAAATAATATAAAAATTTAGTTGTATGAAAGAAATAATATTTTTAAGTATTTATCTGCCGCTCTCAGTAGTAACTTTATTACAAGTTAACCTGGGAAAGTTCTCGGCACCAAACTAAAACCATAGACATATATTTGTTTATATAATCTAAGACAAAGTTGTAGGGAGGGCAAAACATCTAAACTTCAGAGGGATGAGTTTCATGTGGAACGTTGTGTATGTGATCATCGCCTTAGTGGTTGTGAAGATCAGCCAGTGGTTGTGGCAATGGTCGAATCCAAACTCCAAGGGCAGTGGCAAGCTACCGCCGGGGTCAATGGGTTTTCCAATCGTCGGAGAGACGTTTGAATTCTTTAGGTCTTCTGGATTACTCGAGATCCCACCCTTTTTCCAGAAGAGGATGCTAAGGTCAAACGTGTTTTTAATCCCTCTTTAGATGCTTTCTTAGTCACTTTCCTTAAATCTTAAGTTTGCGTGTGTATGAATGTTTCCAGGTACGGGCCATTGTTTCGGACCAACATTTTGGGCTCTAGGACGGTGATTTCGACGGACGCAGATGTTATCTACGAGATTTTCCGGCAGGAGAACCAGTCTTTTATACAAAGCTATCCGGATATTTTTGTCAAGGTACTTGGAAAAGACAATGTGTTCTTCAAGACAGGAGACATCCACAGACATATCAAACATGCCACTATGCATCTCATTGGCTCGGAAGGTTTGAAGCGAAAGCTGATAGGATTTATGAACCGGACCACCCGCGAGCATCTTAGATGGAAGGCTACCCAGGGCGCTTTCAACCTTAGGCATGCTGCTTCAAACGTAAGCTACACATCTTAATTAAGTAGCTTTTTTTTTTCTTTTAACCAATTTCAATTTCTGAATCTAATTTTTCTCTTCCTTTTGTAGTTGATAGTATCGTACATAACACCGCAGATGATTAGTAATCTAAAACCAGAAACTCAAGAAAAGCTTATAGATCATTTCAAAACTTTCAATATTGAGTGGTTTCAGTCACCTTTCGCCCTCTCTACCTGGAAGACTGTCTACAAAGTCCTTACGGTGAGAGAAATTTTCTTGAGTTTTCCAATTTTCCTATATTAGTAACTACTTGTGTACGAACTTACCCAATTAGTTTGTATTCAGGCCCGAAAAGAAGCAGTCAAGATAATTAACGAAGCTCTGGAGAAGAGGAAAGATTCAATAGAGAAACAAGGAGACTTCCTCGATACATTGCTAGAGGAGATGAAGAAAGAAGGCAGCATTTTTTACAAAGAGTCTATTGTAAGCCTCCTATTAAATATTGGATTCGTCTCTAGAGATTCCACTTCTTACGCTACCGCTTTAACCGTCAACTTTATCTCAAAAAACCCAAGAGTGCTTACGGAGTTGAAGGTAATTAATATATACTCATGTTATACACTTATAGGCCGAGAAGATATAGTTATTTCGATTGTCTTTCCTATATCATTTTTTAGAGAGAGCATGAGGCGATTGTACAAAAGAGAGACGATAAAGAACCAGGACTTAGCTGGGAGGAGTATAAAAACTGCATGCCTTTCACCCGCATGGTAAGAAAATTCCATTTTAGTACCCAGCAGGGAAATTGGGATGTCCATTTATATGATGTCTACGGATCGTGTGCAGGTTATCTACGAGTCGCTTCGGCTGGCAAACTTGGGAACCATAATCTTTAGAAAGGCTGTGAAAGATGTCGAAGTCAAAGGCAAGTTAGTAGTAAAGTGAACCACAACTACTCATATATCCATTCTCCAAAATATTGATCAGAAGTTGAGATATGGGGGACAATATTTGTAAATATGCAGGATACACGATTCCAGCGGGTTGGATAGTGGCCGTTGCACCTTCAGTGGTTCACTATAATTCTGAAATTTATGAGAATCCATTGGAGTTTAATCCATGGAGATGGGAGGTATTAATTTTATATATTTTAGTGTATCTACCAGACCATTAATTTCGAACAAGAATCATGTACTTAGAGCTTAATTTGTATGGCAGGGAAAAGATTTGCAGTCGCCAGGGTCTAAAACATTGATGGTGTTTGGAGGTGGAGCAAGACAGTGTATAGGATCAGATTTAGCAAGACTTCACTTGGCAGTCTTCATTCATCATTTTGTAACCACTTACGATTTCTCGGTGGTCCAAGAATGTGAGATATGTCGGGTACCATTTCCTTTCTTCACCAAGGACCTGGTTATAAACATCTCCCTCAAGTCTCCCAGCTAGGTGAACGCTGCAGTTCCATATCTGAAAAATCAGATCATAATAATATATTCCAATTCTCCTTTCATGCTTTTTTCCTTCTTAATGCAAATAACGAATAGTCCCGAGGAATGTACGAATCTTTCTGGGATTATTGGTAGATGGACTCTAAAGATTCTTAGAATTTGTAAGCTCCATTGCTCTTGGTTTATAAAATTTAAACATTCTTAATGAAATATGATTTTATTGTTTTGGTTGACTTTAGCATTCTTCTTTTACTATATCTAATTCATTCGCTTAACTTTAGTTTAAAGTCACTTAATATCCCTGTTCTAAAACTCGGCCGCCAACGTTCGACGGTGACCAAGCGTGGTGGATTAAAGCTATTCGGCCAGAAAATCGGATCTGAAATTTTTTTTTAAAGTTTTTTTTGATAATTTCAAGTTATAAATCGATTTACCTCCCTAATATACTAAGAAGCCAAAGATGGTTTTAGTTAACAAGAAACATTTGATACTTAGAAATGTTTAAAACCAATTTCTTTATTCCTTTCTTAAACCAATTATTTAAAAATGTTTTAATCGGTAAAACCTTTAAACTATTTTTGAATCAAAGAAAACATCTTTTGTCCTGCCAATCAGAAATCGCACAAACTCGGCTCCGACCAATGTTGCCCGGGGATAAACTGCTCAAAAATACACATATATATAATCTCTTAAAGCCATACATTCGAAATTCAAAGTACATGATTCCTACCAGGAGAGGTGTTCCACTCCGATCAAACCGACCTCACAAAATCCCCAACAACAAAATTATCATCTATCTTGACAAAGAAATAACTCCTCGCCCAGTTACCAGGCGAGTCATTGTTGGCCACCACTACTCAAGGAGGAGTCCCAAGCTTTGATGAAACTGACCTAAAGGCAATCAAGGCCTCGATCAGTGGAAGCTCCATCTTTTGGCTGACCTTGCAAGATAACCCAGTAGACTGATAATATTCCAGATCCCACTAAGTGTCAGTTGGGAAATGGCTCTGCCACACCTATCGCAATACTCAAGAAGAACGAAAGGAAAAGTAAACCAGTGGAGATACAACTTCAAATGCGCCTCATATATGGTAAAGTACCCCGCGCCAACCAAGACATGTCGGCCACAAAAGGAAGAAGAAAAATTGTCTTCACGGGGACCTCGAGAGACTCCCTCAAATCTTGAACCGACTCAAAAGCCCTAGAGGTTTTTTGAGCCGCAAACATCTGTTGGAACCGTTAGGAGACGGAGGAGGAGGAGCCCTCCTCGAGTTTCTCTTTGATCAAAGGCTCCATGGAAAAATAACAGATGGAAGAAAAAACAGAGAATAGAATAGAGGATAGAGAGAAAACACAATGCCAAAAGCGAATTTAGAGCATCTCCAAAGTACACAAAAAAATTTCTCTATATTTCACTCTAAAATAGAGTAACTCTCTATTTTAGAGTTGAATTTGCTTCAATGGTTCACTCTAAAATAGAGTTACTCCAGATATTTTTTTACTCCAGATATTTTTTTACTCCAGATATAGAGTTAAAAAAACAACATTACTCTATATTCCACTCCGTTATAGTGTAACTCTATTATAGAGTGAACCATTGGAGCAAATCCAACTCTATAATATAGTAACTCTATTTTAGATTGAAATATAGAGAATGTTATTGTCTACCATTGGAGATGGTCTTATAAACGAAAGTGAAAACCGTTCAATCAAAGTGATGTAATGGTGGCATAAAAGGGAAAGTAAAAAGCCCGAGAAAGGGAATGATTAAATTTTCGGAACAGTTCAACTCCCAAAAAGGAAAAATGATTCATAAGCTTACACATCCACTATACAACTGAATCAGTAATAAAGTCAGAATCTTGAACTGGGCCTCGAGTATCCTACGAAACAATGATCTCAAAAACCTAGCTTTGGAACCTACAACCGAGCTGAACGGCATCCTGAGACACGTCGGTCTCTAGGGGGCTATTGTTGGAGGCGGATTTCACCCCGATCTGAGAGTCCCACCAGAGTCGGATGGACCAAAAAAACGGACAACAGACCCATGCCCATCCCGAGCTAGACGAAAGGTCCATGCCGACCTCACATAGTCATACCTGAGCTGAAGGAGAGTCAAAGCATTGAGTGTCATTAATGGCCTTGATATCCGTCCGAAATTATGTCATTGTTACGATCGACTCCTGGAGATCTATAAAAGCAAGACCAAAGACAAAAGGAAAGTGATCGAATTCTCTTAGGGCAATATTAGGGCATCTCCAACCTCACTCTATTTTTCACTCTAAAATAGAGTTTAGAGTAAAAATGCTCCAATAGTACTATATTTCTCACTCTATAATAGAGTGAAAAATAAGTTTACTTCAAATATAGAGTAACTTATTTTTTTTTCATCATTCTATTTTCTACTCTAAAATAATTTCTGAAGTGGATTTTGAGATTCATCGGTCTCCTCCATGTGCCGCTGAATTTAGCACAGTGGAATATGTCCATCAACAGCAAGGAAGGGGGGCTCTTTCTGATGTGGTAGCGAGATACCAATGATGCATAATAAAATTAGTCTCATGGAGATTGGAGGAAGTTACTAGAATGGATGTTCTAGGGATTTGATGAAGGTAGTTAGCATCCACATCTGCAACATAAGTAACAAAACACATTGCTTATGCTGAAAGATTTATGCCCTCTTGAGCCACCACCTTGCAAGGACGTTTTAGATTTTAAGTTATGCAAAGGGATGTCAAAGGATTTTTTTCCTGTTTACTATATGGGTCTGTTCTTTTCTCCATCGGATGAGCCATCTTAATTTTGAAAATCAGCTGGCTAATCCAAATTGAACCATCTGGATGGAGATAGTTCTATCAAAATGGTATAATGTCTATTTTACCCCTAGTGTAATTCACAAATTACAAACCTAAACATAATATCATTTTGTCACACACGAAAATTGACAAAACCACAAAAACACATTTTTCTGTCAAAATCTAAAAACTCATTTTCCGTAAAAAACTAAAAACGCGTTTTCCCGCCAAAACAGCAAAAACATGTTCTCCCCTCCCCAAACCACAAAAAATTCGTTTTCATGCTAAAACCACAAAAACGTGTTTTCACGTCAAAACCCCAAAACACGTTTTCCCGCCAAAACCACAAAACGCGTTTTTCCGCCAAAACCACAAAACGCGTTTTTCCGCTAAAATTGCAAAAACGTGTTTTCCCGCCAAACAGCAAAATGTGTTTTCCTGCCAAAATGTGTTTTGCCGCCAAAACGCGTTTTCCCGCTAAAATACCCTCCAAACCGCAAAAATGTGTATTTCCCGCCAAAATCACAAAACGCGTTTTTCCGCAAAAATCACAAAAACGTGTTTTTCCGCAAAAACGTGTTTTTCCGCAAAAACGTGTAAATGTATTTTCCCGCCAAAACTGCAAAACGTGTTTTCCCGTTAAAACTGCAAAACAAGTTTTTCCGCCAAAACCCGTTTTCCCGCCAAAACCCCAAAATGTATTTTCCCGCCAAAACTGCAAAACGTGTTTTCCCGTTAAAACTGCAAAACAAGTTTTTCCGCCAAAACCGTAAACATGTGTTTTCCCGCCAAAACCCCAAAAATGTGTTTTTTCGCCAAAACCCCAAAAACGCGTTTTCTCGTCAAAACCCCAAAAACGAGTTTTTCTGCCAAAATCGCAAAATCTCATTTTCTCGCTAAACCGCAAAATCGTGTTTTCACGCCAAACCCGAAAAAATCTTGTTTTCTCGCCAAAACCGAAAGTTGTATTTTCCCGCTAAAACTAAAAAATCTTATTTTCCCGCCAAAACCGAAAAATCTTGTTTTCCCGCGAAAACCGAAGTTACAATCTGTTTATTACCAATACTTTTTTAGTTTGAAACTTTAAAGTTTTTTTTTTAAATACATGTTTATCAATCTTTTTGTTTATTATAAGTTATTACTGTAATAAATTTTTAATATAAATCCAAATAAAAATTTATATGAAATTATAATTTATAAACGTCAAAATGGTAATTCTAAAACAAGATATTTGACTGAATTTTGAAAATTCTTAAACAAATAATAATGGATTCTACTAAGATTTTTGAAATCCAATAACCAATAACAATAGATTCTTAAAATTCACAAACTCTACACAAATTCATCTCCCAATAACCCCATATAATATTAGAGATAATATAGTTAAAATTAATATCAAACACATGATTAAATCAAAACAAAGGCATTTTAGTCATTTGTTTACTAAATTCATGTGGATGGAAATGAAAATAGAAAAACAAACATAAGGTTCATTTAGATGATTCATCTAGATAAGTCATCTGGAAGGACAAACAAACAGTCCTAAAAATCTGAATGGATCATCTGGATGAGATCATTCAGATGAATCATCCACAGATGGTGAAACAAACGGCCCCTATATGTATTTGATCACTTCGTATGTATAAAACTTATAAAACCTGATTCCTCATGATCTACAAAGAAGATTTCAGTAATGATGCTGGTGATGTTTATATCTTGCAAATCACTAGGAAATATAACAGTTACTTAGTATATTGAACTATCGAATCTGATTCCTTGCATTGCCATCAAAACCTTATCTTTCATAAATTAGAACAAAAACATACCACTTAACAAAATGAGGACTGACAGACACAAACTACTTGTCTAAGAGAAGAAACAAAACAACACTACCTTGAAGGTACATGACCATATATGTGCTGCTAACAGTAATGATGATGTTGGGAAGATGTATGAGGATAATAAAGCAGCCAGCCACCTTGAAGTTGGAAGACCCGAGAGATGCCCACAACACTCGAATTAAGTGAATCTGTATGGTTTTCACAAGTAATGCTTACCAGAACTGACTATTGGTGATCAATGGTTATGACCTGATGGTGTAATGGGAGAACTCAGTCTCCTGATGCTTTCCAAAGATCAAACCCTCTGTTATCCAATCATTTGATCCATCTTCCTCTTCTTCTTTAGTAACCTTCTGTTCCGACTCAACATTTTCCTTCTTCGTCTTCCCATCAAGAGTACAATGCTGTTCCGAGTATCCATCATTCTTCTTCCCGTGGGAAGTAGAACCCTCTTCAAAGCTTCCATCACTCTTCTCAGCCTTCCCGTTGGATTCATCAAGAGTGGAATGCTGCTCCAGTATCATCTGCTTCTTCTTCTCAAGCCTATCCCTAATGGCCGCAGAAGTAGCAAGAGCCTTCGCAAGGCGTCTCCTTTTCTTCTCAGCTAACCTACTTGAACAATGCCTTTCCCCCCAACACGTGGGAGGCTCCTCGTAGTGTCTACCACACCCCAGCCCGACATGACCCAGCTTACCACACTTGTAGCAAGACACAGCCCACGATGACGACGAGAGCGCCTCGCCGCAGCACATGTGGCCAAAGCTTTTACAGACATAACATCGCACATCCTTCAGATCATCCTCGGAGTATTCGTACTTGCACAAAGACATATCATGTCCCATGTCTCCGCATCTTAAGCAAACGGACCCGTCGTTAGGACAAGAGTCGTGTCCCATCGAACACTGTTCCCCGACATGCTCGAAACTAGCGCATATAAAGCAGCGTTTCCTAGGAGGATTTGCATCTTCTTGCTCCCAAGAGCTATCGCAAGAAGAATCAGTCATCGAATCAGCTTCGTCGGGAGGGTCGAAGTACCTTGCTGGACGAAGAAGCTTTTTCAGAACCATGTTGTTCCATGTTTCTCCAGATTCTTCAAGATTCATCTTCTTATCTTCCTTATACTTTCCTCCATCATCAACCATCATCACAGTATCGTTCACGCTAGAACCGCAGAGATCCGACCAGCTTCTTCAAGCTAAGATCCGACAAGCTTCTTCAAGCTTCTTCAAGCTAAGATCCGCAGAGACCATCCGACCGATTCTCGACCCCGGTGATAATGCATTCTCTAACAGGTTCAACGTAAGATCCTCCTTTTGGTCTTTCGTCGCAGCCGTCGCTAACTCTAGTGTCACTGTCCTCGTCTTCTCGGAGATCGGATCCGCTAAGGTTTCGGATAGGTTTATGTTGGGATCAAATTTTATTGGGCTAATGGGCTTCATTTCGGAAACGCCTAATACTGTTACGACGAGTCTCTTTCAAAATACAAACTAGCAGATTTTCTATAGTTTTATTCAAATATTTATTTTTGTTAAACATTTTCATATTTTCTATATTTTATTATTAATTTTAAGTTTGTGAATAATTTTATTTTAGAGTTGCCAAAATATCCAATGTGGTATGTATTTTTTATATAAACTACAAAGATTTGGATATATATTTTAGAATTTTTTTTATTTTTCATAAAACACATTTTAAAAGTGCTGTGGCACAAGTTTAATGTGTATTAAGTTGATTTAAAGAAAATTAATATGATATGTTTATGTCTATTTTTTTTATCTTTTAGTATAAATATAGATATTTGAGAATCAGAATATGATAATACATCTATTGTTTAAGAGAAAAGACTTAAAGTACCCTAAATTAGTTACTATTTTTAAAAATATACTTAATGAAAAATATTTTAACATTGGTTGTATAGTTTAGTAATTATTGTTTATGATTTAATATTTACGGGTTGGATTAGATTTATAAACTTTTATAAATATTTTATAAAAAATTTTAAATATTTTTTAATTATTTTAAATATTTATAAATGATTTATGAAAATTAATTTAACTTTTTTATCACAAATTTAAAGTATTCATGAAATAATTATCTTTTAAAACTAAATTTGAAAAGTGGTATCAAACTTGCGGTAAAACTAAAATTATTTCTCTATTTAATATGTCCAGGATAAAATTCAGTTTTACTTTTTTATAGTTTAAATATGATAATCTATCATTTTAACTCATCTCATTTAGTTAATTTTTTTTTATTTTTCTATGTTTTTACAATTGAAATAATATAATAACTTTTTCATGTACTCTCATATTAATTTAAATATTTTGAAAATTTAATTAAATCTTAAAAGGTTGCAGTTCTAATTACATCAACTGTTACATTTCACTATATAATCAAATAACACAGATACTAACTAAGGGGGGTGTATTGAATCTGAAATTTGAAGTAATTTGATTTTTAATGAGTTTGTAGATGATTGCAGGAGAATTAGAGATTTTGGTGTGATTTTTGTTAAAACACTCTAGAATCTCATCTAAAACAGTGAGATTTGGATTTTTATTTTTATAACTAAAGAACTCCCCTCAAACACTCTAGAAACAATGAAAGTACTCTAAAATCTCCAACTTAAATTTTGTTCAATAACAGTGGATTTCAAAGTGTTTTATGAAATGATAAGTTCAATAACATTGGATTTTAAAGTGTTTTTTAAAATCAATGTTTGAATAACAGCGGATTTGTCATTTTAATACAAATCACGTGAAACTCTTAGTTGAATACACCCCACTAATTTTAGGCCATCAAACTCGTCTAACTCATAAATGATGTGCACGGTACTCGCCTAAACGAGAATATTCTTAAGACATCACATCAGTGTTTCAAAATAGGGGTGAGCGTTTGGTTCGGTTTGGATTTTAGATTTTTGGAGTAAGGAATTTAAGTTATATTCAAGTGTTTATAAATTTCAGTTCGGATCTTTGAATACATAAATTAACATGAAATTTGATTCGAGTTGGATATTTGGGGGGCAAAATGGTATGTATTTCAAATATTGAGGGGGTTATAGCTATTTTTAGATAATTTTATTTATTTTTGAATATTTTATAAATGCTAAATTTAAAATAATTAATACACCAGCCATCACTTATAATAGGTTTCATGGGTTGAGTGAACGAGCGTGAAAGATCCATTAGTCGACGATCAGAGTGTTACAAGTGGTATCAAAACCAAACCAAGACGAGTATGGAGTTGGTGTAGACAGGCTTACTCTTACGTGTGACAATCTTGGGCAACGAAGATGGTGCACTATGTGAAATGAGGTGAATTGTAACATTTTGATTTGTGGTATATGATAAAAAAAAATTAGTAGAATTGATTCGACTACATATGTCATTAAAATGTGCATATCTTTGGTCATTTGTCTATAAAGAACTTTAGAATTAAACGTTCTTAAGTTGGGGTATTGAAATGATGAGTAATCTATCGCGAAATGATGTGATAATGTGTGAGTAAGGCCAAAACACGGAAAATATCATATAGTGACGACATAATCAATAATCAGTCTTTTGAACTTCAAAAATTAACGCATTGACCAGCACACAAAAGAAATCCACATACCAAGTAAATGGTCATGGAAACCCTATAAACCTTAAACAGACGGGGCGTTACCAATTATCTAAAAATGACAAATTTACATGTTTTACACACAGTCTATTATGTAGACTGTTTCAAAAAAAAAACAGTCTATTTTTGTTTGAGCAACACAAAAACAGTCTATTATGTAGCATATCCCCGCTTCTGCTACAAAAGCGAGGTCACATATAAACATAAGACAAAACCAGCCCATGAGACTCAAAGCCGACACATTCTGTCTCCAATGACAGATATTTTGGATACCAAAAGCTAAACACTTCGAATCTTTCAAATAAAATAAACAAATAAAATCTAGAAAGGAAGATTAACTTTTAGTAATCTGTCTGTAATCCTACCTAATCAGACTCAAAAGGATTTTGGCTCAAATAAACTTCCATTGATTAAAATTTGCACGACTACAAGTCTACAACTATGAAAGTAAGCCTCTAAGAAGGCTCCAACCTAACCGCTTCTGCTTAGACAGACAAGACAAGGAAAGGGCCCATTTCCTGATGGCATTTTGCCATTGGTGTTAATCAAGAAGGGATACTACATTTATGTAGAATCTAAAACTGTATTTCACCCAGAAAAAAAAAAGAATCTAACTGTGTAGGCTTCAATTACTAATATGATATTTTTAATATTTCGTTGCGAGATTTAATAGAACTGATACAAAGGAGAAAATACCTGATAAAATGAAGAGATGAATCCATTATGCGTAATTATCGACCAATTGCACTTCAATTTATTTTATGCATTTTTAGCTTTAAGGATCATGAGTTATAAATACTTTTAAAGGAAAGTTTCTCAAATAATTTTTTTTTTCTTACGTCAAAAATTATTCTATTAATTAAACCATGTGACATAGCAATCTTCAAAATATAAAGTCTTTTGAGGACATTTCTAAATATTTTAATATTATCAATTTTTAGTTTCTATATATTTTAATATTACAAAATCCATATGAATACTTGTTGGATATTGATATCTCTCTCTTATTAAAGCAGAATCATTATTAAAGACTAAATCTTTTTTGTAAATTTTAAAATTAAATACACTCTCTACTATATAGTTAAAATTCAATATTCTAATTATGGAAAATAACATTAGACTACTAAATATGTTTTAAAACAACACAATAACTGATCATGTGTCTAAACACTATAAAACATTATGTCCTACTTTTTAATAACTTTTATTTATTTTTAAAAATTAATTGATTTAAAACTACTCAAATATTTTAAAATTTTCAAAAAATAAGTATAATTATTTTTACGGGTTTAGATACTAAAAAGTGATTTAATATGAAATTAATTAAATTGATATATTATTTTTATTTATGAAAATATAAACAAAATAATATATTAATTGAATCAATTTATAAAATATTTGAGCAGATTTTAACATTATTAAAAATTAATATTGATATTGTAAATTAGATTTTATTAAAAGATATTTCCACGCTTTTAAACGTGGATTATGATTTAGTTGGTTATTATACCTAAAAATAACAAATATTTTATATTCAAACTATTTAAAGTTATTCTAAGTATGTATTTTCAAATAGGTAAAAAGTACTTGGATTGACCGGATTTAACTAAATCTATTCAGGTTCATGATGTTGTGTATAGTACAAATACAAGAATGAACTTTTAAGATATTTTTAACTATTCATCAGTTTTCACTTTAAATCGAATTTAATACTAGTTTTTTTTTGTATATCAATTTAGAGACAAACCGGTTCGAAACTTTCAATTCGGATTAAGGACCGATCCTGAGCAAATCTAAATGAAACATTGGTTTAAAGCTCCAAATGCTTTGAAGAAAAATTGATATAAGCTCTTAAAAAAATTGTGTCCCTAAATTTGTAAAAAGAGAAAATTAGTTAAAATCTTTCATAAACTGTCTATGACTCTTTAAATCTCAGAGTCAGCACTGATTCGGAGTCAGCTTAATTAAGTTTTTTGAACATACCTACTTGTTCAATTGGTCATTTCCCATAATTTCTTCTAAATATTCAACTTTGGATTTTGCTGACAGAAAAAAATTCAACTTTGGATCTTCTGAATTAAAAATAAATACAATTACATTTTTTTTGTTTGGGGAATAATAACAGTTACAGCTTTAAAATAATTGATCCAAAAAAACTTTGTTTCAAGTATATTAATGAATCCATGGGTGTGTTGAGAAAGGTAATTCTTTAACTTTTTAAGTGTCAAAATATTTTTTAATAATTTAATATAGATCATTAACTAATAGCTGTAAGATATTCACACGCATTTATTTTTACCTTTAATAAACATAACACGATTTAGTTTCCTCTTTTATTCACTTCGTCGTATGATAGAAAATAACTGTTTCCAATTAACGTAACTTTCCATAATCATTCACTCAATTTTGTATTTAATATTTTCAAGACATTAGATTTGATTCTCTCTTACTTATAAATAACGCATCTCTTGTCTTGACTAGTTTCAGCTTAATACAAAAGATGAATCATCGTCTTCCCGGAATAATCAGCCCTCTCAGTTACATAACTACCGATCCTATTCGATCCTCTGTTAAGCCTCCGGTACCGGTTTACTGCAAAACCACAATAAACCATTTGAAATCTCTAACCGGTCTCGATGTTTCACCTGGCCTCACCAATCAAGAGATCTCAGCCGTTGAGTCCTCTATCGGCATCTCCTTCCCTCTTGATCTCCGTTCGATTCTTCAGACGGGTCTTCCGGTGGGTACCAAGTTCCCCAATTGGCGATCCGGGTCGACCCGGAATAACCTCCTCCTTCTCTTCAATCTCCCTCTTCTCCATGTATCCAAACTCGTCGTCAGAAACGGATTCTGGGTCGATTCTTGGGGAACCCGACCCGGGTCCGACGCGGAGGCTTTGTCGCTCGTTAAGAAGTTCGTGGAGTTCGCTCCGGTTCTCGTCCCCGTCTACGAGAACTTCTACGTCCCTTCGACGACCCCGAATTTGGCGGGAAACCCTGTGTTTCGAATCGACGGCGACGGAGTTACCGTTCTGAGCTGCGACGTCGCTGGGTTTCTCCAAGGACTGAGCGGATCGGACGGTATTCGGGATCCCGGTGATTCGCGACGACGGCGTCGGGTGGAATTTTGGACTGACGTGGCGGAGAGAGGGAGGATGACGGTGGCGCGTGGTCCCACGCGCGGATGGTGGAGCGCTCTGAGCTGCGACGAGAGGATAAGGGCGTGTTTGGACGACGCGTTTTGGAAGCTGAGAGAGGCGGGATGGAAAGAAGATGAAGTTCGCGAGATGATGGTGATGGACGGAGTAGATGGAGACACGTGTACGGAGGATGAAGATTATCGGAGAGGCGGAGAGGTAACGACGTTGAGGGCTCTGCTGTATTCTCAAGAGCCGTGACCCGTGAGGTTGTATGACCGTTGGATTAGCTAAAAGTTGATAAGTTTGTTATGTTTTTTTTTTTTTTTTGTAACACATGAGTTAGTTATGTAGATGACTAACGTTGTCTATGGTTTAGATGAAAATAAATTTTTTTTTGGTGGAGTTTGATTTTGTAATGAGAAATTGGTTATTGGCCGTGTAAATGTCTCATATATTTACTTTGGTTAAACTTTTAAATCCGTATTTTACGTCAACACAATTTGAGAGGCACAGTAGGCATGTTGTCAATGAAGTTTTTTTTTTTTTTTTTTTTTTTTTTTTTTTTTTTGTTACTGGGCGCTCTCTGGAATTCCGGAGGAGTCGAACCCGTGTGCCTTGGGATCCAGTTCACTCTAGTGTTTTACCACTAGGCACAGTAGGCATGTTGTCAATGAAGTTAAACTGGCTTTGTAGCAAGTTAACTTCTTATCTTGGGTTTTATAAAGTGTTCGATTATGTGGCCATGGTGCAAGGCGAGGTTTGGCAATGTCATAATCGCTTCAGCACATGACAACAACATACACAAAACGAGTGTATTCGATGCTTTCTGCTAAGCGTCAATGCGCATAAAGCTTATCTCTTACAGATATTAAATCAAAAGATTGCCAAAATTACTCTTAAACTTGTGTTCTGCTAAAATTATATGATAAAATGCTTTTTTTGGGTACTCTATTTAGTAAAATGCTGATTTTATTGTTGGAACATTCTGACTAGAAATGATATAATCTTTTCTTGAATAAGGTTATTTTGCTAACATGATCTTTTTAACATTTTGACTAAAAGTGTTATTTTTTTCTGGTGATAGAATTATTTTGGTAATATGTTAAAAATTGTTGACCAAAAATGTTACAGTATTTCGGGTCGTAGAAATATTTTGGTAATATGATATTTTATGACTAGAGAGATGTAATGTAGAAATAATCTAAAGTTTTGTTCAGTCTTGTGACACGTGAATGAATGTAAATGGTCTTCTTGGTCATTGAACTCACTTGGTAACAAGATATCGTTGAAAGGTGGACTGGTGGGTAGTGGTGGTTCAATGAGTTAAAAGTCTTCATTTTGAATGTTTTTTTTTTTTTTTTGGCAAAGTTTGAATCATTCTAAATGTAAATGCAATTTCAGTACTTTTTGCAAGAACCACTACTGAAACAAGGTACTAAAAGAATCTGCTGAACCAAAAGATACGAGACAAAAAAAAAAGCAACACCATAGATTGACTTGGACACAGACACAAAACAAAGAGCCAACAAATTCTTCTTACAACAAAAACGTTTAATCCCCATTGATAATGAAGTCTCAAGAATTTGATTCTAAAGACAACTTAGAAAACAATAAAATAAATGTGACTACAGCCCATATGTGTAAAAGAAAAGTTACAACAGATTACATGACACAAATTCAAAAATCTAGAGAGAATTTGATCTACTCAGCAGCAACGTTATCACTGTTTCCTCCATTACCAGAATCTGGAAGAGTTTCAAGATCAGTACGAACATCTTTTACTTCTTGAGGAAGACTATTGTCAGAATGTTGTTGATCGTTCTCAGTCTCACCACCATTCTTGTTGCTTTCCTCTTTCTCTGACTCTGTTTGTGTAGTATCCTCCTCTGGTTGCTTTTGTTCAGTCTCAGTATTGCCATTTTCTTTGCTAGTTTCACTCGTGTCTTCCTCAGTCTTCGTCTTCTCTGTTTCCTTAACTCCTTCCTTCTTCTCACTCTCAGTACTTTCATTTCCCTGTGAATCATTGTTGGATGAAGACTCTTCTTTCTCCTTTGTCTCCACTTCTTTCTCTTTAGTTTCCTCTTGAGGCGAAGGATCTTCTTTCTCTTTTGTCTCAGTTTCCTCTTGGGAAGAAGACTCTTCTTTCAACTTTGTTTCAGAATCCTTGTCTTTAGTTTCCTCTTGTGAAGAAGATTCATCCTCCTTCACAGTTTTCTCGGTTTCATTGTTTTCCTTCTTCTCTTGGGACAAGGACTCTTCTTCTTTCTCTTTTGTCTCAGTTTCTTTGTCTTTAGTTTCCTCTTGGGACGAAGACTCTTCTTCTTTCTCAACTTTTTCACTTCCCTTGTCTTCTTCACTTTTCTCTTGGGACGAAGACTCTTCTTCTTTCTCTTTTGTCTCCGCTTCCTTGTCTTTAGATTCCTCTTGAGACGAAGACTCTTCCTTCTCCTTTGTCTCAGTTTCTCCATCTTTAGATTCACGCTGAGATGAAGGCTCTTCTTTCTCCTTTGTCTCAGTTTCTCCATCTTTAGACTCTTCTACTTTATCATTTGTCTCAATTTCCTTGTCTTTAGGTTCCTGTTGAGACGAAGACTCTTCTACTTTCTCCTTAGTCTCAGTTTCTCCATCTTTAGTTTCCTCTTGAGACGAAGACTCTTCCTTATCTTTGGTCTCGGTTTCCTTGTCTTTAGATTCCTCTTGCGATGAAGACTCTTCTTTCTCCTTTTTCTCCTCCGTCTCTTTGTCTTTAGTTTCCTCTTGAGACGAAGACTCATCTTTCTCCTTTGCCTCAGCTACTCTATCTTTAAGTTCCTCTTGGGACAAAGACTCTTCTTTCTCCTTTGTCTCCGCTTCCTTGTCTTGAGATGAGACTTCAGAAGATTCTACTTTCTCTTTCTCGTCTGTCTTCACACTAGACTCTGACCCATCCTCCTTCCCAGAAGATTCTTTGGACTCAGTCAGGTCGCCATTAGAATCATTGAACCCTTCCTTCTCCACCCTCTCATTCTTCTCCATGGATTCACCCTCAGATTTAATTTCACTAGAGGAATCCGAATCATTACCAGTGTTCTTCTCATCACTGCTGCTTCCCTCATTATCAGTCGGCAAAACACTCTTAATAACAGTGTCTTCCGGTTCTCCGGTTTTATCTTCTTCCACTTGCACCTTCTCATCTGCCTTCTCATGAACCACCTCACTAGAAGCGTCATCTCCCTTGTAATTATTCTCTCTTGCTTCTTCACTATCCTTCTTCTCCTTCCCTTCATTCTCATCAGTCACTTCCTCTATTTTCTCTTCTGCACCACCCTTCTCTTTGCTCTCCTCACTCTCTTCACTACCGTCATTGTCTTTCTTCTCCTCAATCTCCCTCTCTTCTGTACCACCATTGTCTTTCTTCTCCTCAGTTTCACTTTCTTCTGTACCACCACCATTGTCCTTCTTCTCCTCAATCTCACTCTCTTCTGTACCACTCTTCTCTTTACTCTCCTCATTCTCTTCTGTATTGGCATTGTCTTTCTTCTCCTCACTTTCGCTTTCTTCTGTACCAGTTCTATTTTCTGTCTTCTCTTTACTCTCCTCACTTTCTTCTGAACCGCCATTGTCATTCTTAGCCTCAACCTCGCTGCTTTCTTCACTTTCCTTCTCCTTATTCTCATCACCTCCTCCCTCTACAACCTCATCTCTTGTCTGAATCTCTCTATCATTAAAACCCCTATCAACATTCACAGCAGCTTCATCCTCAACGACAACGCCCGGGTTAAGATCTTTCCTCCCGAGCTTCACGGCTTTCTCACCACCAACAACAGCCTTTGCGCTTTTCTCAAACAGATCTTTCTTCTCATGAGAATGCTTCACTTGATAAAGCAACCATATCCCAACACCAAGCAACAGAGTCAGCTGCACACAATGCTTCACCTTGAACCCCTTTGATCTCTGTCCTCTTCTTGGCGATGATCTAAACATCCTTTTTTTTTTAAACTTCCCCCTAAAATCAAACCAAACCCAAATCTCAGATCTTTAACCAATTCCTATACATTAATTAAATTTCTAATACTTGCAACCAAAGGCACGATCTTGATCGGATCTAAGTGAACGTATAACAAATCTTAACCAAACAGTTACACTAAATAAGGAGGAATCTTTATAAAAATGGAAACTTTACCTCAACAATGTGAATTTTCGTTTTTTTCTTCTTCTTCTGGGAACAATGAAGAATGATGAACAATTTCTTTCCGAAAAAGTAAAGATTTTTATTTTTAGATTTAGATCTTGAGGGAAAGGAAGAAGAGAGAGCTGTGAGATTGCCACTAAAAATCGTGCGTCCCTTCAATTTGCAGAAAAGTAAACTAAATATTATTATTATTTTACTTTTTTTAATTAGAGCGAAAATTATGGCAGCTTCGCACTTGGGACTTGAAAGTAGGAAGGAAGGGGAGGGGCCCCATGTGAATCTGGTTTCATCGTCCTCCTTGTTTTTGCTTCTCCACTCAGACACCGACACTATGTAACGAAGTCGTATCTTGTCTCGTGGGCCCAGATGAATTACTTAGGTATGGGCTGATTAATCTGTTTCAGTCTTTTAGCCCATTGGGTTTATATATAAGTTAATGGTTTCGGCTGAACTATGAGCTTCTCAACGCTTTTCTTGTTTTCTTTTTCTTTTTTGTTTCTTCTCCTCTTAATTTTAACCTCCACTCAGTTTATTGATTATTCTAAGATTTAGGTGTTTTACTACTCATCTCAGCTAAGCTTATTAGTTATTTAATTTTGTATATACATTATAGCTCGAAGCCTCTACAAAACTGAGCTTTGCTTTGTCATTTCGCCAACAGTACTTACGTTAGACCAATTCTAAGGGTATTCATATTTAACGTAATTTCATCTGTAATAAAACTCCAAAAATAACACTATCAATCAAAATGATGAAAGTTGTTCATACAACCGTTTTTGAGCCAATGGGCTGATCCTCTGTTTTCTTCTACAAAACTCACATGAGCATCTTGAAGTCTTGATTGCAAAGTCCAAGTCATTCTCTCTTCATGTCATCTCAGCTCAGGCCAGTCTGCTTAAACTCATATTAATACTTTCTGACTAGCATCAATTTTCTTTAGTCTCAAAGAAAAATGTTCATCTCATACTCAAATTATTTCCAAATTTCATTTGTTCAAATTGCATGTGTTACGATCGCTGGAAATAGTTCATCATGTTGCACAAATCTTGAGATGTGCTGATTTCCTTTGATTTGATCGGCATGTCTTAACTGTTTTGTTTAAGTGTGATTTAAGAACCAGGTGCTTATGGAACATGTCAAGCGAGAGGAAATAACCAAAAAAATGTTTCTTTAAATAGATAAATGACAACTATATTTTTACTCTATAGATATATAAATACAAATAAATAATAAAAACTAAAAAAAAATATTTTATTTTATGGAGAAAAAAATCAATTAAAAATTTGACCTTTTAAAAAAGTTTCGAATTTTTTTCTGAAATTTTATTTTGAATTTCAAAATTATTTTTTGAAAATATTTTAAATCTTAATTATATATTCTTTTAAATGATCCTAGACGTAACCTCTACCTCTAAAACCTCACTCTAAATTTAAATCTTAAACTAGATCTCGACCCGCACAACCGTGCGGTATTATTTTTACTTTTTATGTTTGATAATATAATATAATTAATTAACTTATATCTAGGTTATTATATTTCAAAAAAAAAATATATATATATATATATATAGTTTATAATGTTTCAGATAATTATTAACTAAATAAACAGAAACTGAAGTATTTTAAAATTTTGTTAGATTTGAAACTATGTGAAATGTTATTAACCAAGATCCAAGTAATATCATCATAGATCAAATTAATATCATCACAGATCAAAGTAATGAAATAAAGGTTACTTCACCACGAACGAACAGTTTGTATAGGTCTAATAAATTCAAAACATCAACCTAATTATTTTGGTATTTAACCGAATGATGTTAATCAATATTTTAGTGATTATATTTAGTTGTCACATAGGTACGAGTGAAACACATAATCTTGAAAATAATTATTGTAGTGTATAATCAATATGTCCGCTACATATTATGAGTTTATATTGTTTTTGTGTAATATTAGTCTTTAGTAAAATAAAGAATAGATATCTATTTATAATCAATTATATTGATGGTTAAATTTTAAAAGTTAATTGCATATGTAACGACCTTGACTCTTTTGGTGAATATAAAGAGATTTCTAATGCAATTAATATGTGGTTTAAAGAATACAAATTCATTTAATTAAAAAAATTAATGGAAAGTCCATTTTAAAATATCACACATGAAAAAAGTCACGACTTTTATTTTAATATAATAGATTTAGATTAGTTAATATAGGGTGTAAATATTTTTTACCTCTTTAATAAAACATATATTTAATTTTGATCTTTGTGAGATATATTTTTAATAAAGAAAATTTATAACTTTCTCAAGAATTATAGTTATGGCAGAAGCAGATATATTCTAAACTTAGATATATCATAGTGAAAACATTACAATATATATAATAACCATCGTAAAACGTAAAAAATGTTAGAATATTATTTTTTTCCTCGAAAAATGGTTATAATGTATGTAGATCCTAAAATCTACACTAAGTATTTGATAGTGATCGGGAGTTCAATCTGGGGAAGAAATAACGTGGGCAACGATATCCTCAGAACACAACGATATAATCAGGTATGAGTTGACAAAAATGGACTATATTCGTAGGTCGAATACCATAGAGATATCGGGGGAAAGAAGGATCGTGACTGAACTCGAGATCGAGCTGCCTACGTACCCTCGACGAGGGATCAAGTCATAACGTAATTCAATTATCATCATCTCGAAAAAGATGTCGGTTCATTGGTCTTGAGTAAGACGTCGACTTCATCGGTCTCGTATAAGATGTCGGGTTCTTCGAGCAAGACATCGGTTTCATCAGTCTCGTGTAAGACGTTTATGGGTGAGAATAATGACCCATGGATCTCGGATTGGCTGATCACGATCTCGTAAGATCAGGTTTCGTGTGAACAGTCATTGCTCTTGATCAAACATAGAAGTATCTATAACTTGATGTAATGGTCGTAAAGATCGCAAAGATGATGTATCTCTGGGTCGATGTTGATGGTTGTATCAAAGAAAGGATTATTCTGAGCGCCTTGAAATACATGAACGTATTTGACTAACGGAACGTCGGTGGAGTTAGTCGTGGTCTTGAGCTCATGAGTATGCGCTCCTCTTTTACGAGAATGGGGAAGAATGGAAGCGAGTCTCTTTTGGTTTCGAGCTTAATGCTCTTGTAAAGGGTAAGATCGGAGAAGGAGAAGATCTCTGCCAAAGTCATCTTCTTGTCTTTTTATAGGATTTGAGGATGTCTTCGTTTGCTACACGTGTCTCTTGAACGAAGCGCCAGCTTTCTTGTTTTTAGGGATACCAAGACTGTTTCTTGTGGAGTGTTGTTATTATTGTTTGACTTCCTCAAACAATCGTGGAAGAGACTTGGTGACGTATTTCGGATCCAACAATATACAGTGAAACCTCTATAAATTAATAATGTTGGAACTACACCAAAACTATAAATATTTTATAAATTAATATCTCTATTAATTTATCGATATACTAATTGAACCAAAAACTCAATTTGGGACTATAAAATTATATTATTTTATAGAGATTTTTATTGTATATTAATTTATAGAGTATTAATTTAAAGAGGTTATATTGTATATTCTAAAAACTTAGATCAACAAATGGTAATTGTTTTTAATTTATTTTTCCTATAGGATAACATGTAAAATATTTCTTCGAATATTATTGGCTTTATTTTTATTTTTTTGAGTTCTATACAATTTTTTTATAATTGTTTTCATTGGTATATGGATAATTGTGTCTAATGATAAGTTAATACAAAGATACATGAAGACAGATCTATTCTGGTTTGATTTGCCATTTCCCATTAGTTTTATTTGTTTCTCCAATGTCATTTTCACATTATTACTCCAAAAATAATTGTCACTCTTATCATTACTTAATATTATGGATGGTTGCTGCACCAACCACGTGACTCTCAAAATGGTCGCCCATTATTCACAGTGGACCGACGACGGCGACGAGTGTGTTCGTTAACAACACTGAAGAATTTTAAAATACAAATGAACTATCAGTTGAAAGGTTTTTGTATTAAATTTCTACTTGAATAATGTTTTCCAAATTATCTGTAGTTGAACGTATTTTTTACTAAAAACACTTTTTTATTAACGCTAAAAGTTTCTATATAATCCATTACACTGAGACGGGCTTCAGCTGTCACTATCTCGTCATTATACAGTGCTGATGATACGAGCTGTACAATATTATTACTGTTAGGTGAGATGAATGGTTGCTGCACTGACTACGTGCCTCAAAATGGACGGAGGAGGGCCTGGGCGTTCAGACCGGTTCTTTTCGGATCCTAAATATTTAGATCTAATAGGTACTTAGAAATTTTCGGTTCAGATTCGGTTCGATTCTTCTCGGGTCCGGGTCGGTTCGGGTCTATAATTAAAATACCCATAAAATATCCGTAATTTTTCGGGTCCATATCGGGTCCGGATCGGGTTCGGATATTTAGGATCTGAAAAAGACATGATATACCCAATTCCATCAACTTTAATTGAACATTTGTCATATATATCTAAAATTTTACAAAACACCTTAAATGAAACTATTAATAATTAAAATAAAACATTTTAAAACTCTAAATTTTACATTTTAAAGTTTTATATTACTTAAAAAATGTTATAACAAATGTTGTTCACAAAAAATATTTCAACTAAATCATAAAATAATATATATAAAATAGAACACAAAAACATCATAATTTTAGATATACATGTTTTTAAGTCGGGTACAAATCAGTTCTTATCGGGTCGGATCTATTCGGGTCGGTTCTTTTCGGGTCCGGGTCCGGGTCTATTCGGGTCGATTTCTTTTCGGTTTCGATTTTTTCGGGTAAAAAAAATTTAGACCCAAAAGATACTTGTACATTTTCGATCCGGTTCCAGGTCGGGTATTTTTGGATCGGTTTCGGTTCGTGTCTTAAGGTCCAGGTTAAAATGCCCAGGCCTAGAGAAGGGTATTAGCAAAATGCTACACCTACAGTATATAAATTCATCTTATTCCGTAAATGGCTCAATATTTAGAAATTAAAAGAGAATGAGTTTGACACTAAAGCTTTATCTTCTACTTCTACTTGTCTTGAGTCATTATGTTGATTCTGGCTCTATCGTCAAGTTTCTTCCCGGTTTTGAAGGCCCTCTTCCTTTCGAGCTTGAAACAGGGTTTGTAAAATGTTTCGTTTCTTTTTACCAATGTGTGTTTAAGTTTGGAATTATTAGTTTGCTATTCTTTTGAACGAAAGGTACATCGGCATTGGTGAGGAAGAGGAAGTGCAATTGTTCTACTACTTCATCAAATCTGAGAAGAATCCAAAAGAAGATCCTCTTCTTATTTGGTTAAACGGAGGACCTGGATGCTCTTCTCTGGAAGGCCTTTTTTTTGAGAATGGTAAATCTATAAAATATCTTTTTCACTAAGCATAATTTTCAATAATTTTTTTTAAAGTGGTAAAAACCAAAAATTAGGACCTGTGGGTCTGAAGTTTGAGGTTTACAATGGAAGTCTAGTTTCTTTGGTCTCTTCTACATATTCATGGACACAGGTAACAAAAAGTACGCTTATTAGTCGATCGAAAACCCAATGATCTATTTTTAATTTTGATCACTTTTTCAGGTGGCGAACATAATATACTTGGATCAACCTGTTGGAGCTGGCTTCTCCTACTCAAGAACTCCACTTGATAAAACTAGTGACACAAATGAAGCAAAGATGATCCATGAGTTTCTTCAAAAGGTAATATGGCAAATTTAAGTGTCTTCTTAAAGCTCTTGTATATGTTACACTTCTCGGTGTATAGAGTCAGTGTCCCAATTTTATGCTTTGCGATGCTTAAGGCGGTTTTAAAAACAATTCAAACACTGGATATTGTTAAAGTTGAAATTTTGCAGTCTATACGCACGATTGGATGGATTTTGCGTACATATTTTTTTAAGAATATTAGATAATTAATTTTTTAAATATTATTATTTACATTGATTATTATTTAATTTATTTTTCTACATCTATTAATTTGTTCACAGAAATCTTTTTAATTTCATTTATTTATAAAATATTTAAATCTATATGTAAAACTGTTGTACTTGTATATGTCTAAAAGCATGTTTTTGTTTTTATATATTTAAAACCATATATTATTAAAAAAATTTACATACATAATTTTATTTCTGAAATATATTTTTTATCCAGTTATCTTAAATTAAAATATATTGATTTCAACTTCACATACATAAACACAATCAGCATAAAGTATTTATAGTATACATAACATATTATATACGTACAGGTAAAATACACATTTATCCAACTTCTGCCTAGGCATCTGTGTATACGGATAAGCTTTTATAATTTATACTGCCTTCGCTGATGTAGTCCATCACATTTAAGCCTAGCCCATTCTTATATTTTTTTATTTGAACTGGTTTAGGATTTTCTTGGTATTCTGCGAGGGTTATCAATTAAAACACCAAGATTTAAGTGTGTAGAGTTTAACCTGCGCGCAGGCGGTATATTTTTATTTATAAGAAAATTTGAACATAAAATAAGTTATGAGAATATATGTTTTATAAAATTTTAGTTTTTTGTATAAAATTTTATTTTGATACTTTTATTTTGGTGAAAAAATATTTAGATGAAATGATAATTGTCATATGCTAACATAGATCTGGGTGTTTTGTATTCGGTTTAGTTTCGGTTCATATTTTAAAATGTAGATTTTTCTGTCGAAAGATATAGTCACCGTTCAGTTATTTATGGAATTCGCTTTGGTTTTAATTTTGAATTTTTTGTTCGGTTCTTGGTTTTTATGTCAAGGCTTATGTTAACATATTGTTTTAAAAAAAATTGAAACATAATATTAAAAAGTTTAGTGTTAAACATTCGGTTTATATGAATTATTAATAATTTCATTGTAAATTTTGTGTTCTTGAAATGTTTATATATGATTTAATTAATTTCCTTATAATATCTTTAGGAGGCACCATCGTAAAAATGGAAGTTCAGTTTGTGTGGTTGCAGTGTGTAGTTAGAGTTGTGGGATTGATAGTACTATATAGTATAGATAGGGTTTAGACGACACATGGTTTTGTTTCAGATTAATAATGGGGATATTGAGTATTACTATTTGTTTAGGATTTCGTTAGGATTCTTATTAGTTAAAAAATGAATATTCTATTGTTATGATTTCGAAAGTAATGGGTTTGATTTTTATTATTATATGATTGCTGAAGAAATTGTTTGATTTCTTATTTGAGTATATTGAGAATATCCTTTAGTTAAGATGTTATTAATAACATGGTCCTAGTATAATTTAATAGATTAGATGTGTTTTTTTGGCAGTGGCTAAGCAAGCATCCACAGTTTCTCTCCAACCCGTTTTACGTTACCGGAGATTCTTATTCCGGCAAGACTATTCCAGCTCTCGTTCAAGAAATCTCAAAAGGTATGTAATTATATATGATATTGTATCTGATATTGTATCTGTTTTAACAATATTGGCACTATGATGCATGCAGGAAATTATATATGTTGCAAACCTCTCATTAATCTACAGGTCATTAATATTTAACTGCTTCTAATTATTTTGTACATTTTTCTAAAACTAAAAGTTCGTAATTGTATATTTTGTACAAAAACCAGGGTTATGTGCTGGGAAACCCAGTAACACATCCTGAAATTGAAGAAAACTATCGTATTCCATTTTCACATGGAATGTCATTAATCTCTGACGAACTATACGAGGTATGTAATATATGCAGCCTAATTCCGAGTTATCTTTATTTTCGTATAGTTATATCACTTGCGAAGCCTCAAATTACACAACAGTTTACACAATCTTTTTAACAGTCATTGAAGAGAAATTGCGAAGGAAATTATGGAAATGTGGATCCACGTAACACAAAATGTTTGAAACTTGTTGAAGAATACCATAAGGTACAAACTGTGAACTTAAATCAATTTTTTTTCTTTAGTACTAAATACCAACATTAAACTAAATTTAATTATTATTTTTATCTGCAGTGCACTGACAAAATAAACACACAACATATATTATTACCAGATTGCGATGACAAAAGTAATTCATCAAATACATCTCCTGATTGTTATGTAAGTAATGCCTCTTTCCGCTATCTTAGTGACAATTTAAAAGGGTTGGGAAACCCATAGGTTTTTATCTGTTTTTCTCTTATTCGGTTCATAATGTTAGTGGGGACAAATCTTACAGAAAATATCGTAGGTTCATAATGTTAGTGGGAACAAATCTTACAGAAAATATCGTAGATATAGTAAAATTAAATATATCTGCTTAAAATGGAGTAACAAAGAATGACAATACTGCTATGTACAGTTATTATACATAGATGATTTTCATTAAAAAAGGTCTCAGGTATAACATGTGTAACGATTGAAGCAACTGATATATAGAACGTATAAATTTATGATATAGAAACATTGAGACATGGTTGCCTTGACAGTATTATCTATATTATCTCATTGAATGTTGGGCCAACAACGAGAGAGTTCGCGAAGCTCTTCATGTTGAAAAGGTATATGCCAACTTTAATTTAAGATCATTGATGATATAAAGAAAGTTTCTAGAATAAAATTTTGACGATCTGTTAATACAGGGGACTAAAGGACATTGGCAGCGATGTAACTGGACTATTCCATACAATCAAGACATTATAAGCAGCGTACCTTATCATATGAATAACAGCATCAGCGGATATCGATCTCTTATTTATAGGTTTGAATTAACTCTATTTTCTTAACTATACTAAAATTGGAAACTAATCCGAATTTTCATCAATCTGAACTAAAATACAAATGACTTCATTTGGTTTTAGTTTTTATAAAGCCTAAGATCAGATACCTAAACAATATCGTAAACTGGATTGACCACTCTTACGTACAAACTCAAGAATGTAAAATTTGTGTGATTTGTGATAAACAGTGGTGATCATGACATCACGATGCCATTCCAAGGAACTCAAGCTTGGATCAAATCTCTGAATTACTCCATCATTGATGACTGGAGGCCATGGATGATAGAAGCTCAAATCGCTGGGTATATATAATCATCTCTTGTTCGTTCATTATCTTTTTGTATTGTAAGCTTATCAAACTCACATTAAAATCATTGTTGCCTTCTTTTTTGACAGATACACGAGAACTTATTCCAATAAGATGACATATGCGACCATCAAAGTAAGTCTTCTTGATTCAACTTAACATTTTACTAGCATTGCATAATTTGTATCACTAAGAATGTGTTTACTGGTGTTTTGAGCTAGGGAGGTGGACACACAGCAGAGTATAAACCAAACGAGACATTTATCATGTTCCAAAGGTGGATCAGTGGCCATGCTTTGTAAAAGAGACTCATGGCTTTGGAAGCATAATTTTTTTGGAATGCTAAATGTATTATTGAGTGAAATAAAATTAAACTTCTTGATCGTAAAGTTTTTTACATGGTTCACTATATATACATTTGTTTAGTAAAAGGAAGCTAAACCAAATAATAACCATTAATATAAACCAGAGTATACCCACTCTATATCAAGTAATACACTCTCCTCAAGTCTCTGAAATGAAACTAGCTTGTGGAGTAAAGAGACTTGAAGTAGACATTCAAGCAAATATAGAGTTGAATGGACCTGGATGCAAAGGTTGGGTGAGGATATCTGCATGCTGATTAGCACTAGAGACGTGCATAAACCGTAAGAAACCGTTCTTCACTAGATCATGGACCGTGTGGCAGTCTATCTCCACATGTTTGGTGCGCACGTGAAAGACTGGATTTGTGGCTATGTACATAGCTGATTTGTTATCAGAAAAAAAAAGCTAGCTGAGGTAGTAACACCAATGTGGAGGCAGGTGAGAAGTTGCTACCACAAAAGCTCACAAGTAGCATGAGCCATAATACTCATATACCTTGCCTCAGTTCTACTCCTACTCACCATATCATGTTTCTTAGACTTCCAAGTGATCAAAGAGTTTCAAGAATAAACGCAGTACCAAGTGATAGAACATCTACTTTCTGGGCATGTTGCCCAATCTGAATCAGCAAAAGCATTAAAGCATGGTTCTGAGTGATCACCTGAAGAACATACCAAAAACGATACATGTAATAAAAGCATACCAAAAACATACCAATCCCTGAAGAACATACCAAAACGAGAGATGTAATAAGCATCATCAAAAGATCCATCTTCATGAACTCTTTCACTCGCTTGGGAAAACCAGCAAGCTTTGCAGCACTAATAGACCTTCTGAGATGTCTGGGTACATACTGCAGTCTAGACTTAACCCTTTCTCCAATCGGTATACGACGCTTTGCTGCGTGCTGAATTATAACAGGAAGCTGTCGATCGATGTTGTCTTTTTGTGAAGTTTCCGTGACATTCCCCGATATCAATGATGGGAGGGTGTCGATGGACACTGGGCTTTGATATCAAGTTTGGTATCAAGTCACCTTCGTTTGGCTCCTGAGGCTTCTCAAATTCGTGCCATTCATTATGCTCGGCAATAGCAGCATTGATAAAGTGTTTCTGACTTGATTCAGCCTACCCAGATATCATTATTTCCTGCCTTTTTCACAGCTTCAACAGTCTGTGCGGCCTGTATATCCATCTTCTTTACATGTCAAAACTTTCCATTCAGATTAGTGTACATAGAATCTCCTCCTTAGAAGATTGATCTTGATTGTGAGAATTGGTTTGGCCCCAACAATGTATGATACATGTGGTCTTTTTGTTTGTTCTTAGAATTTTCTTGATTGTCCTAATATTGTGATGATTTTTTCAGGTACTGTAGACTTTTGTGTTTGTGTAATGTGACGAAATTAAAGTGGCCAAAGGAAAAACACCCAACGAGAACATTGAAGCTTTTAAACAAAAAATTAGAGAGAGTTATATATATATAGACAACACCCTCTTTGGATTTTGACTAATACCCAGGTCCGGCTCTGACAGAAGCTATAGAAGCCATGGGCTTCCAGTCGTCAATAATATATATAATTTTGGGTCCATTTTTTCTTAAATATTTTTTTAGTCTACTGGTATTATTAGTGGAGTTATAACCCTAAAACATTGAGTTCGATGAACATGACTCTATCATCATCAGCCTGTATCTGGTTTAGGCAGAGACGAGCTTTTTCTTCACATGTCGCAGCTAAGGAACTACTGATATCAATAGAGAGCGCGAAAAAGATTCATTAAAACAGATGTTTTGTAATGTAACAGTAACAAGTGTTCTCTCTTCTTATACATACATCTTTCTAGCGATAAATTTCAAGAATTGCAATCAATGAAAGCTTTTTCGTTTTCTTTTTTCCTACCATCTTGATAGATTCGCAGGACTGAGAAGAGGGAAAGCTTCCCAAAAACGAGATGATGAAGGAGACAGATCAAACGCCACTGGGTTCTCTTGAGTTGTTGTTTCATGGAAAATCTTAAGTGGCTGCCTAACCTCAACTAGACCGTGTTGCATCTTGAGTAGTGGCTTAGTTTCAACTTGATGCACCTGATCTCTCTCATGATCTTGTGGTGCGCCGGTTAGACTCTGAACCAACTCTTTGAAGTTCACAGGCTCGACTCGGTAAACTCTGGGATGCATTCGTTGAAGCGAAGCTGTTACGGGTCTTTTCCATGGCTTTGCTGGTTGCTTTCGTGTCGAATGGAGCGATGAGTTGTAGTTTTCAGATGATCTACGGTAATTATGAGAGAAACAAGGCTGTGAAGTAGCTTCCATTGCTTAAGAACTTTCTGTGTTTACAAGACAAAGATTTGATCAGGATTTGAAGATAAGTGTTTGTGATCTTGATGGCTTGTGTGTACATATATTTATATATATGTGTGTGTGTATGCGCGTATATATGTCAAACCTTTTTAAGCGTGGGTCAAGCGTTTTCTGATCTTCTTTTGCGGCTTAATCGGATTTGACTTTCAGGAGAATATTAAAATAATATCGTGTAATGCGGAATTGAATTTTCAACGTGTGTGTGCTTTGTTATTTGGTTTTTAATTTAAATGTTAGGTGGGAAAGCAATATGAATAACCTTTGGCTTTTACATGTGTTTTATTCAAGGTAAACATGTGTGTTATGAATCATATGACATTTATTGGTCATTTATATGACTTCTTAACATTGTTTTAACCAATGTTATTCGGGTGTAGAAGATGCATATTTTGTCTTTCTAAGCCTTTTTTTTTTGTCTTTCTAAGCTACAAATCGATCATAACCAAAAAGACTTTTAAAAATGATATAAACAATTACCCCCTCCATTCCTAAGTATAAGATATTCTAGGTAAAACACACTTATTAAAATTTTTATCTTTTATCTAAAAAATATTATTAAAACTATAAATTAAAACTATTTAACCAACTACAATTTAAAACTATTAAATTTGATTAGTTACATAGATTTTAATAAGGTTAAAAAATTACCTAGAAATATGAAAACATCTTACATATTAGAACATCAAATTTCTTCTAAACATCTTACATTTCGGAACGGATAAAATATCGTTTAGTTTAAATCATCCTAAATTAGTTCAAACCAGACTCAAATTTGTTTTGGTTTACTCAAATAACATAAGAGTGGATTATGACTAATTTAGTTATATTGTCTTGTCTATAACAAATGATAATATTTTTTCTCTTCAGTTTTTTTACTGTAAGCTCACTAATTTGTTTGATTTCCTTTTGAATAGATATTTTTCAAAGTCATTTTCTAAATAAACATATAAAATATAAAAATATGTAATACAAATATAAGATGTACAATTAATAAACATATAATTGTTAACGCTAGTCCTATGCAAAGTGTCTCCTTACCACCTATCTATTTGTTGAACCTTGTTTTATCTTATGTTATGTGAAATATTATCAAACAAATTATAAGAAAATTAATATCAAACACACTCATCTTATTACTAATTCGCTTTGGATAGATAAGTTTCACGAGTAAAATTATCTTAAAACCTCAAAAATTAAATTTGATAGAATCTTGATCTGCCCAACCATAAAAATAACCGAATTTGGGCTTTGTTATATAAATCTAACAAGAAACGGGGTCTTTCGGATTATGCCTATTTGGATTTCAAATATTTTGAGTTTAAGTTCGTTTGAGTTCGAACTTGTTAAAAAACCTGAAATTGTACATATCAGTTTATTTTGTATCATTATTATGATCAATTAAATCATTTTTGATATTGACATATTGTTTTATATTGCGAATCTAAACTCTAACTATTTATGTATTTTACTATAAATTATTACAAGAGTTGTATTATAAATTCGATAAATTGTGTTTTATTCTTCGTGTAAAACATGTATTCCATTAGAATATAAAGTGTGGAAGTTTGACTGCGTTTGCGATAAATTTTGTTGTCTCTTATATATAGTTTTAATTTATATTTGATTATTTAAGTTTCGTTAAATTTAGTTTGCTTATAATATAATTTTTAAATTGTATAAAAACACACACTTTTGTCAGAAAAAAAGTTTGGACTGACTTTGTATTTAATGACAGAAAGTTGAAATTGATTTTTTGTGAACACTTATATTTTTAAATGGTGAAAAGGGCAGTATAACATCAGGATTAGAAATTTTTCTCGAAAAGCCCGAACTCCTAATAACTCTGTTAGGGTCAGGTCGGGATTTAGAATATAAATCAAACTAGAGCTTTACCCGCACATCTATAAATGAATAGCTTTAATATAATCGTAAAAATTTTAAATATATGATTTATATTTTAATATTATATATAATGTAATTTTATAATCTTATTTTTTATGTTTTTTATTTGACATTATCGATATATTAAGATTTGTTTTATTCATTTTACTTTGTTATTACTTATTATTATATACTAATATAATTTTAATTTTGGTATAATAAATTCATAATCATAAATAATCAAATATAACCCCTTCAAAATATATCTTTTTAATTCTACAATTTGCATACAAAATATTTTTTTTAATTTATATAGTTACACTATAGAACAGATATTTGTTCAAGATCATTTATATTTCCTTGTTGTGTTTAAAAAATATCCATTAGCATCTATAATTTTAGTATATAGCATGATTTATAGGTAAATATATTTTTATGTTTAAATAATTTAGACTTATTATTTTAGTAGATATTATACATAGATTACAAATTTTTACCTGCCTTAATGGTGCATGATATTTTAAATGAATTTTTAAAAATAAAATAAGTTCATTTATCAATTTAATAGAATTTTATATTTAATTCATATAGTCATTCTATTTTAATATAATATAGACTGTAATTAAAAGTTTATGAAAATAACATACAAATTTTATTTTTTATTTTATAATAAAATCTTAATTAATATTAATTTGTCATAATATTATACGACTAATTACGAAATTAATTAATGCATTATTTTATAAAAATATTTTTTAAAAATTTATTAAGATTTGGTTAAATTTTTTTTGTCAACATAATTTTTATAATTAAAAATAAAATTATGACATTTTTATAGGTGAAGTTGTTATATGTGTTGATTATATAAGATTTGATATTTTAATGATGCCAAAATATCAATAGAAATAAATGAAATAATTTTCTAGGGAAAGTTAATTTTAGAAAAAAAATCACACATAAAAAGAAATTGTGACTTCTATTTTAATAGAATAAATTATTTCCGGGCAAACTAAGATCAAACTTAAATAGTGACTCATATTTTAATAGAATAAATTATTTCCGCGCAAGCCAAGATCAAACTTAAATACCTCCCTCGCAGGTAACCACCATTCTCTACTCACTTCTTGCCTTCTTGGGACACCTTAAATATTTACGGATTTTGCGAGAGTTTTGTACCGAGCCCAATTGACACTTCTGTATAGCTGGAGCCTGGAGAAGGGGCGAGATTTCCGAGGCCCAACAATATTTACAATGCACATTATATAAAGTATTATATTTTATAAAAAAAAGACTAGTGGTGATTGAGAAATCAAGTACAATCTAAAATACAGAGAAGTGATAGAAGACAACAAATCGAAGAATCCCACTCATCATGGCTCACTCTATGGAAAAGTAAAGAAAGTACAACTAAGATACTGTTTTCTTTATCTCATACGCCCTACAATAATCATTATATTACTCAAAAAGATCTCAAATCATAGATTATAATAGTAAACTCATATAAAATTATAAAACCACCATCTAAAGCGTTCAAAAACAAAATTAAACACACAACAAGAGCCACATAGGAAAAAATTCATTTAAAAAATCACCAGGGCTCATCAGGATAATCGAACGGTACAGGTTGAAGTGGGGAGGTCTTGCCTAGATCCGAGTGTACGAACCCATACCTACGCATCACTTGATTATCAGCAAAATTAATGGCTTTGATCATCCCATTCCAACACGTGTCACCGTCGTACATCGTATTGTGGTCCCCACTACAAGGCTGACACCCCGTGAAATGCGTGACGAACGGTCTCCGTTTACTCCCTTTCCCGCCGCTTTCTCCTCGCAGGAACCTCTCCTCTCGAAACGCAGCGTATCGCTCGCTCACTTTCTCGGCGTGCCTCCTGCGCAACGTGGCGTCCTCTCGTTCCATCTCGAGATACCGCTCGGTTATGTTGGCTAAACCCGGTACGATCTCCAACCAGTACCCTTCGAAATAATACTCTCCTTCGAGGTATATCTTAGGATAATACACCTCTTTGTGTTTAAACAGCAGATAGATCAGAGCCGTCTGATCGTCCGATTCCGGAAACAGCTTATCTTTAAATATCGACCGTTGGATCTCTCCCCACTTAGCGAAGTCAGGACTCACCGGGCCCATGCTTGTCCACGTGTCAATCAGCTCCATCGACCACTGACAGTTCCTGATGAGGAAAACGCCGGCGTTTAGCGCCGTCCAGCTCCGATCATCGTAAACAACTCCAGGCCAGCCGTGAACGACGAGGTTATGGTTACGGTAACGGTGAAACGGCGGAGTGAAATCCATGTCGGTGAAGAGAGCATCGGAATCGACCCACCAGATCCACTCCGCCTCCGGGTGAGCAATCATCGCCGCTTTAACCGCCGGGAGCTTCGCCCAGAACGATTTCATCTTCGGGTGGAGAAGCGCGTTGCTGTAGAAGATGTCGTGGCCGTGGATTCGGCAGTAATCGACTTTGTTCTTGAAGAACCGGAGCAAGAGATGGTCTCCGATCGGGTTTTTACACGGACCGGATTGAGAACCGGTTATCATAACCGTCCGGTTCTCGGATCCGGGGATGAACGAGGGGTGTAGCTCTAACCAACGTTTTCGCTTCTCGTCCCAGTTCTTAACCGGTTTTTCGATTGTGTAGGATAGATCCGGGTCGTCGTAGAAAACCGGGTCGGTTGGATCGTACCGCATATCGATTCCGCGAGTGCATTTGGTGGAGCCGTCGGTTTTGTCGGCGGAGAAGGTGAGGTTTGGGGAGTTTGAGAAGGAGAAGAAAGACCAGACGAGGATGAGAGACATAAAAGCTCCGCCGAGGAAGAGAACGACGTCGTTGAAACAGATGACCGGTCTGGCTCTTGCTCCGGCGTATTTTGCCATCGGAGATGATTGGAAATGCGATGCCTCAGGCGAGACCATCCACAATATTTACCTGCAAAAAAAAATATGCAATATTTTTTTAATTAAAAGGAAATAACTTTTATTTTATTTTCCAATTTAACATTAATGTGACATTAGTCATTCGGTTGATATATTACTTAATTGTTTCAGATTTCATAGAGTCAATTGAAATTCAATTTATTCACATTTATGGAAGATTTGTTTTCGTTTTTGAGTGTTGGTCTTTGTATAAACCATTACTCAAAACAGTATACGGTATTAAATTTCTATACTTGAACCAAAAATCACAATCTTTATCGGATCTAAGTAAGTGTATAAGTGATTAGAACAAATCTTTAAGCAATTAGCAGAGATTTAATCAAACCGGTATACTAAATAAGAAGAATCACAAACAAAATCTGAATAAAAATGGGGACTTTACCTGAAAATGAAATTCCAGAGAGGGAAGAAGCTTCGAATGTGAATTTTTAATTTTTACTGGGAATGAAGAAGAGAGAGTAGTGATACTATGAAACTTGAACCCAAGGTGCGTTGGGCTAGTGGTTTAGTGCTTGGAGTAGGTTCCATTGCACCCCTAGTTCGATTCCCATGGGGAGGGGTGCTTTACGCCATGTTATCGGTATCAGCGCCGGCCGGCCCCGGGCCTGGGGTGGGACTAAGGCCGAAGGCCCGAACCCATCCTAGTCTACAAAAACAAAAAAAAAAAAAAAAAAAAAAAAAAAATACTATGAAACTTGAAAGTAGGGGGAAGGGCCATGTGAAACTTGCAAGTCCTTGTTTTGCTTCTCACTCAGACACCGACAGTGTTTAACGACGTCGTATCTTTTCTCGGGATCCAGGGCTCATGGGCTGAATAAAGTGTTTTGGCCCGTTGGATTTATATATAAGTTGATAGTGTTTTTTGGTTCTTCTCCTGTAATTTTAACCTCAGTTTTTTTTTTTTTGGGTAAAAAATTTATTTTTTTATTTTTTATTTTTTATTTTTTATTTTTAACCTCAGTTCAGCTCATTCTAAGGTAAAAGTTTTTTTATAACTTATCTCAGACTGAAATTCTCAGTTAAGCTTATTAATTACATCATCTATATTTGTATACCATCAGTTTAGTTTTTATTTTTAGACTATAATGCACATACTACCACTTAAAACTTTTACTGCTATTTTAGCAAAAAAAAAAAGAGAACTTTTACTCCTTTGGCTACAAAAGTTTGTACTTTGCAGTATCCCACACCAGTTAAGTGCCGCCAATTTTTGACGATACTTTAGGTAAATTAAATTACTATTGCACCCGCAATTCTCGGCTTACGGTGTTGAAAGTGATATGCTTCTTTTGATTAATTTGGTTCGACCTGTTGATAAAAAATGGCTTATCATATCATATTATATTGGAGCTAGATAGTGGTATACTTTTATATCGTATTCCCAATCCCTAATCAGGGCTGGTCACAATTATTCGTTACTTGCTTTATATCCGCTACTTGATCCATACTTGCCTTTTTTTTTTCCAAGTACTCGTCGTTGCCAAGTCAAGTATCAAGGCATTGAGTTTTGCTACTTGCAAGTACAAGGCAAGTAACAAGTATCACAAAAAAAATTACGACTCGCTTTGATATTATTCGTTACATGTTTTACGACTAAAAATGATAACTAAACCATAAAAACTAAAGCCCTAAACAAATATTTTTTTGTTGTAAGAAGTAAACAATATTTTCTTATCGAATTCCATATTATATTAGGTGCAAATATTTTATTTAAAATAATTTTTTTGTTTTTACCAAGTCGAGTAAATAAAATAAACTCTCGTAACTTTCTCTCGTAAAATATTATCTATCAAATAAATTTTAGAAATTTGGAAATATATCCAAGTAAATATTATTTATCAAATAAATTTTAGAAATTTGAAAATATATCCAAGTAATTAATAAATATTTGTAAGTAGCAAGTAATCGAACAAGAAAAGTAACATATATTTGGACAAGTACTCGAAATAACAAGTACTCGTTTCTGACAAATCAAGTACAAGTCAAAAAATTTATTACTCGTTCAAGATAAACCAAGTATCAAGTATACGTAAAAAAACAAAATACCGGTATTGCGCCCACCCCTATCCCTAGCCAGCGAAGACAGTCACAAAGAGCGGCATCTCTTTGCCCATCACAGTTAATGAGGAGGCACAAGATACGAAGCCGTTATACTAAAATAATCGGAATATTTAAAAACATATAGTAAGTTCTAATTTTATTATATGAATAATTATGGTTTTGTTATTGCACATGTCAAAGTGACTCGTGCCCAAAACATTGTTCATTACAAGTTATGCGATATGCGACTGCAACATCTGTTTTATGACAAAACTAGTAGCTAATATTTCAGTGATTTAAAATCACGATTTGCGACTAGTTACACGATCAGTCATGCAACATCAAAATGAAGCAACATGCAATCTGATCACACTATTAGTTATGCGACAATAAAACATCTAAATTTCTAACTAGGTTTTAATATGAGTATAGTCATAATTATAAAATATTTTAATTCTGATAAATAATTATTATAAAATTTATGTCATATTAATTTAATTGATTTGGCATTTATCAGAAAAGTATTATTGAGGAACTTGGTCTGGAGATTGCTTAAAGATGAATGGACATGCTCTAGTAATTAGTAACTGTGGTCTGGAAAGCAAAGGTACGATGATCCTCTTAGGCTTGCAGACTTACTTGGAAATAAAGAAAGCAAAGATATTTATAAACACGGGGCTTGCACCCCTGCTTTAGCTGTACTTGCGGAGGTAGCTACAGTCGTGAGTTCCTTGGCATGCTGATAAGAGGCAAGTCGATCAAGCTCTTGTACAAGTTCTCGACGAAGTTAGCCTTAGATGGATCAAAGCATTGAAGAGATAGCAAGAATGCCATCGGTAAGAAGAGGCTTAGCCGCTTGTACGCATATCTTCTGATTTGGATGCAGCAGCTACGCTCGTGTGTAGAGTGAGTCATTGACGTGACCATTGTGTCCTGTTCATTTACTTGTAGAGTTTTTTTTGGTTTGTTTAAGGTCAGAAACCACTTAAAATAAAACATAAACAGTATTAAGTTTTTGTTGATTAAGTTTTTATTGGTAGTATAGAAATATGGAGATCACAACAGAAATTGAAGGAACACAAGTTGAATATATTAATTATTGATTGGCTTAATGTTGTGGAGGAGACTTCTGAGTGTAGATGTAATCCAGGTGAGCACTTGACGTTGCTTTCATCAAACATTCCTCCGTTTCACATAGTGTTCCTATTTCCTTCAAATAGTTAAAAATGAATTTAGTTAATTTCTCAATTCATACTTTAAAAGCATTTGATTTACTATTCATTATATTGTGAAAAATGTATTATTACTAAATAATAGAAATCGATGGACATATAGTTAGAGGATTACTTTAACGACTGTATGCAGTTTCGGGGGAGGCGATTGGGTATAGATGTAGTCAAGATGAGCATCCAACGTCGATTTTATCAGACACTCGTTCGTTTCACACTTCTTCTCCGTCTCCTTCATACATTTAAAATCAATTTTAGTTGTCAACAATTTGATAAATAAAAAATACATCAACAAGATGTGGATCTAGTAGCTAAAACTCTTGGACCATCTAATAGAGATCTAAAAAGTTTTGTTAGAAAGGATTTACTCTCTTAGAAAAGTTAATTTAATATGTTTGGATTTCATCCTAGAAAGATGTATGAACGTTCGGACCCAAAACTTCTTAGTCTTTCATATTAATGTAACGTATACAAACAGAAAAATATTAAAACAATTGGGGTTTTCTATATGATAGATATGATATTTTCTCAGTTTCAATTTGGTTTTGTTGTAGAGTTAAATCGATATAATCAATAAAGTAAACAAAAAATCTAAGAAAATGAATATTCACCGTATCTTTGCTCTGGAGAGTCGAGTATGGACGGGCTACCGAAGCAGTAATCATGAAGCTGAGTAAAAGGGCTGCGAAGATTAGGATGTTACACATTGACATAGTTTTACTCTTCTTAATCTTTTCTCTCTCTTTTTAATGTTTTGTTTGGTTTGTGATATATACCGAGTGAAGAGTCAAATTTATAAGGGAAATTTATAAGGCAAATTTAGGAAATAATATATTTGGATGGTTAAAAAACACTCAAATCTTTTAATTTTGGTGGATATGCACATATTTATATTTAATACCTACTGATCAACTTTTAAAATGTAGATATTTTTCCCAGAGAGAGATATAGATTATTATTCATAAATCTATTCTATTAATTCAAAGTCCTATTTTTATCTAACTGATAAAAAATTATCACTTAAATTTTAAATGGTTTACCAAAACATATAACAATATTTGAATCACTAAATATGTAATAGTATTTAAATCATCTAATCTATTAAAAGTGAAGTACATTTTGTACTTAACCCTTAATTTTGCTCAATAATTATTTTTTTATGCCACTGATATTAAACATAGAGTTTTGATTTTTAATTAAATACACAATTTGCCTTATTAATAAACTAGAAAACTACTAAACCAACTATACAATTAATAAAACACAGCGTTTTGCCTCATTACTAAACCATACAATTAGAAACTGATACTAAACCAAACCATTAAAAATCATCAAACTAGATGAGCTGGTTTCCTACATATGCTAAGAAAACCATTGATAAAACATTGTATTAAATTGTGATAGTACCTTATTCTTGTATTACATCGCATATTCATCTTATAACACCACATGTTTTCTCAGTCTGGAGAATCAAAACACTTATATTAGATAGAACTTATCATTTATTAATTTCCTAAAAAAATGACATTCCTAAATCTAGCAAATCTTTGTAACAATCACAATATCAAATCATTCACATAACTAGCACAAGATTTTTTGGGTTTCTTATTTTGCAAATCACGTTTAAAATCATATCATTTAACCGGACTAACTTGTTTAGTATTTTATGGACTTGGTCCATTAAGATATAACTAAAGCATAATCCACATATATTGTGATGAAAATAAAGTTTTAACATTGTAATTAAGTTTTGGCCCATTTTAATAAATTAATTACCAAATAGTTATTTTTTTATTTGTCATGTTCTTAATATAATACATATCGTTTATATATCAACCCATCTATTTATAATTTACATAAGATGTTTTATTTTGAAAATTTTGAATTATAAATTTACATAAATATATAATTACATTATAAATAGGATAATGTAGTTAAGTATTACTAATTGACAAATATCTTATATAATAAATCGTTTTGATTTGTTTAATATTCCATCACAATATAAACAATCAACAACAAATTTAGAAATAATTACTTTTTCATGTTGGGTTTAATTTTAGTAATAAAATGAACCGAATTTATTTTGGGTTAACATCAATCTAAAAACTCAAAAAAATATGAAATAGTAACATCAATATTTAACATCTATTAAGTTTGAACATATATCCGCGCGGACGCGCAAGTTCAAAATCTAGTTATAACATGGTACGGTATTACTGTTCAGAAAAAAACATCCTGTAACAATAATCAAAGATTACAAAATCTTTGCAAACTATACAAAATCTTTATGTTTGGATTTAAACTATATGCCTTTGACATACGTCTGGATTGAGCATTTTATGTTTTACGTTTGGATTGAGCATTTAATGTTTTATAATTTAACTTTAAAATTTTAATATACCTTTTATAACAAATTCTTTTAATAGCTTTAATGTATAAGCACTATAACTAATCTAAATGCGAATTGTTATGTAGTAATACTGAACAATATAAATTAACAATATGACACAATATATAACATCAAATAACAAATTAATTTATGATAAATTTTAAAACATTTTCCATATATATAAATATCTATAGTTGTTGTCACTGATAAAAATGACTAAACAAAATTCAAAGGTCTAAAAAACTCCAGCTAATTAAACATTTTACACAAACATTTGTCTTTGTTACTTTTATTGACATCGAACATCATGTATTATTATATCAATTCAAACAGACGACGACATAGTGAAAGTGCACTGAAGCAAAGCTCTTTTCTTCAACTTATCTGAGCACATAATAATACATGATGTCTAAAATATTCAAGAGGATGATTATTACAGCGACTTAACTATAATATCAAACCGTGTTTGAAAAAGTTCTAATCGTTTGCCAAAAAAAAAAAAAAAAGAAGGAAACACCGTTCTAGTTTGTTTTGGGGACCTTCTTGAGTTGAACCGCTTCTTTGAGCTTCCGACCAAGAGCAAATGCCAAAGGTGGAGGCACTGCATTCCCAATCTGCCTATGCTTGTGTATTATGTTCCCTTGAAACTCATAGCTGTCCGGAAACCCCTGCCACAATTTTTTATAATACAACCAATCAATTTCATTACTTCGACTTTAGGAACAAATCAAAAGCTTCCGTCTTGACTAGGAACATAATATCTATATACCTGTGACCGGGCGCATTCACGGACAGTGATAATCCTGTCTTGGTCAGGATGGAAACACATCCCAACCTTACCCATCGGCTGAGGATCAGTGATTGATGTTGGGAAGTTACCTTCCCAATCTAATCTCCCAAACAGTCCTTTCCACTGGTTGTGTCGCTTCGCAGTGTTTGGCAGACACCATGGAATCAAATCTACCACTTGCCCTTTTGATAACGTCACCTGAAAATAGGGTAAACAAGTTGTAGCATTTAGCGTCACTGAACTATTCCTTTGATTTCCAGTCTGATATAAAAGACTCTGACCTTTTCTTCTGGGAGGTCACGCCAATCAGCACCTGGCCTCTTTGGGATTTTCTTACATCTAATGAGGTTCAGTTCGTTCATCTCTTTGCAGATGTGATCAGTGAGAACAATATTGTCTCCTCTTATCTCCTTTTGGAACCACGAGATTGGTTGAACTTTATACTGCAAGACAAAAGAATCATATGAGTTTCCTACATGTTGATACTTTTTTCTCCTGATGTGTGACATCATTCATACCTCTCTCTTCGTCTTGGATTCTCCGTTATCTACGGATGGAAGATCGCCAATTGTGTCTCTCACTGTGATTGGGCGGAAAGGTGCACCGTATTGAGTACTGCGAACAGCAGCGTAATGTACACCTTTAGATAGCGAGATTTTCAACTCAGGAACACCAAAAACATGCATCGGCTCAGGCCATTCGGGGAGAACCTCATCTGGTGCAGCTGCCCAGATGAAAGCTCTTTTGCGAGATTGGGAAACCCCATATGCACCTGCCTCCAAGATCCCAAATCTCACCTGAGAAACATCATATTTCACAGATGTTAAATTCAGAATTTCACATACAATATAACGGCATGCCAACGCAATCAAATGGAGAACAGGGAGCAGGAGACCACAAATGTGGTATTTACCTGGTAACCCATTTCGAGAAGAGAAGCCAGAGTAAGTTGGAACGTCTGCCCTTTGTTGAATGACACAAAGGTCCTCACGTTCTCCAGGAGAAAGTATCTTGGCCGGAAATAATCAGCAAATGACAAGAATGCTAATATCATTTCACACTGAACTTTGCTCCAAGAGCTTTGGTTGAACCGATTCATACCGGAGAATCCCTGAAAAATTGCACTGGTTAACACCTTTTCTTTCACTTATTCAACACAATTTGTAAAGACCAGAACATATACCTGGCATGGAGGGCCTCCATTGATGAAATCCACTTGGCCCGGCAGTGGCAGAGTACGTTTCTGGTCTTCATCAAGTTTCTCAGCGAGTTCATTAGCTTCTTTGGTAGAGATACATTCATCTTGATCTCCACATTTCTCCATTATAGCCCTATAGATAATTTCAAACAACAGTTCTCAACACAGAAAATAGCCACACTGGAAGAGAAAGTGTTTTATCTTTGTCGGTTACTTGCCTAAGAATCACATTGCAGTTGTCAACAAAAACTGTTGTTTCGGGATGGTTTTTTCTAAAAGCCTTCCCAGCTGGCTCTTCATACTCTATCGCCCACTTTGTTGCCGATACACCTTGTACATAAAAAGCATGCCCATGAATCCAACTTGTTGTAGGGTTTGATGGTTGATAAAGTTGTGTTTACTGGAGATAATACATACCTGCCTGTTCAAGTCCCTGAGACAGTCCACCACAACCAGCGAAAATATCTAGTGTAGCAAGACGCGTCTCTTTAGATACCTCTTCAGGCTTGTCAGTCACAGAATCAGTTTCAGTCACTAACCCCTTTCCCTTTCTCTTTCTTAAAAGTGCGTCGTCCTTAACAGTAGTGTACTTCGGCTTGATATTGACGGACAACTGTTTACAGGTCAGAACAAAGAAACACTTCAACTTTGTATCAGAAACAGCAATAATCATAACAAATGAGTTATATGAACACCTATCATATGATTTTAGAAAAATATGTACCTGCTTGAGAGAACCTTTGGACGGGTTATAGATCTGTTCACAGAAGAAGATATTCTCTGATATTGGATACTCACGGCGTGAGGGCATATCAATTTTCTTCCTTACTTCACATTTTCCCTCTAGAGCCTCTGGTTGGAGAACATCAGTGTCCTCGCTGTAATACAACTAAAACAAATTCCAAAAAAGGAAGAAAAAACAGAGTTAAAAAGATTGTAATAAACACAAATAAAGAAACCAGCAAAGCAACTTAATTTGAACATCACTATATACCTCTTGGATATCTGATGCATAGGCCTTCTCGTCAGAAACATCCTCAGGCCTATAAAGCCTTCTCACTTTAACCTCAAAGGAAGCCTTTCTAGATTCCTTTCTGACGATGATCTCCAGTATTTGACAAACAACGAATGGTCGTAAGCCAATGTTACGACCAGACTTAAATCTCCCATTAGCCTCCTTCGATCCATCTATATCTTCTGGTTTTACGTAGACATAATCATCAACGGAATAGTCAACCCCATTGGACGAAAACCCCGTCTTTGAAGCGTTGAGTTTGATCTCTGTCTTTTTCTCTTCATCGTCTCTTATCCTACATGAACTGCAGGATCCAGATGCACAGCCCATATCATTTAGTGGAAGGCTAAAGAAACCCCCTCTCTCAGGTGAATACAAACTCTTGCAGAAGTACTCCGTAGGCAGGTCCTTCGTTTTGCGTTCCTCTGCTCTCGCCCGGTCAAGCTTGTCCGCGGTGGTATTCTCTTTCCTAAACTGATGCCCCCATGGCCTTGATCGAATCTCAAAACTGACTGTTCCTTTTATCTCCTTAAGCGATACCGTCTTGCATTCATTAGTCAGGAATAGTTCCCTCTCGTTAGCAGCATTACCCAGAACAGTGTCACATCCTCTTTGTAAAAGTCTTCCATGAAGCATTTTGCAGTTGTTTGATTTTTCAAACATGTACTCCACAAAATAGATGACCTCAATTCCATCAACTTCCAACACGACAGCACCACCTACAGCCACTATTTCCCCTTCAACGAGAGCTTGTCGATAGAGAGGCTCACCAGCAGAAGTTTTTCCTAGAGTCTCGCCACTCCAACTTGATTCCGTTTTACCAGAAACGCCTCGAATTTTCTTCAAAGGGGTATGAGACTTTTCAACCTCCTCAACAGGTTCTGGTACAGTTTCCTCTGCGTCATCTTCTTCAATTTCGCCCTCCTCTTCAACCTCTTCCTCCTCGTTTTCTGCACCAACTGCCTGCACGGGTTCCTCTGGAGAGTAATTGGAGTAAAACTCTCCCCAAATTCTGTTGATCAGACGAGTTGTTGTTGCTTGCATAGCTTTCCTCTTGGATACCACAGGTGCCATGCCTGCCCTTGGATTACAATTTACTTTAAACAAAATCTTCTTCTTCTTGATGGTCCATCTTGTGTTGTGCCTTTCGGCCCTTTTCCTTGCAAGATCGCTAACAAATGAACACCTCTGGATATCCTTTTTAGGAAATTCTGAGAACATCTGCAAAATAATTTGCCCATGGCCGACTAGATATCTATTAACAGCCAAGCGATCAGAAGAAATGTAAGCTTTATGGTTCTTCTGGAACTCAGACACCCTTTTCGTGACATCTTCAAATGAGAGCTTAGACATTCTAGTTTGCTCCTCTAGCAGACCAAAAATGCCTATCGTAACCCTAGCTGTTTTCAAAACAGGCTCAAACCAAGGGGCGTATTGCTTTGACGGCTTCCCAAGTCGATACCTGCATATACCCGAGACATCAGCAGAAGAAGAAGAAAACAATGCAGAAATATGGGGCACAAACAATAGAAAAGACAGCTTACCAGGCCACATCTGTTCGTATTGAAATTGAGATCGTTGAACACCCCCACTCAATCATCCATTCCTTTATTTGACTGAGGAAAACGGGCATCCCCTCAAGATCCTTCTTTGGCTGTCCAGAGGTAGAAGTATCAGGATCATCTAGACCAAACCAGAACCCACCGTCCTCTGCCATCAAACCAGATCCAAATACAGTCACATCAATATCCGCACAGGGCTTCATCGGGAGAAGCTCCAGGGATATGAACCTTGAATCGGAGTTGTACAGAGCCCAATTGTGCAGCATCCTGCGAGGCAGGTCCTCGTAGTTAACCTCATAGTCATCAGCAACTATAAGCTCATCTGCTTCGTCTTTGAAATTCTTGTAATAAGCTGGGAGCGGATAATCACCGGCAATCTCATCTTCAGTGGTTTTTACGTATCCTTTATTAGAAGCAGAAGCTGCGCCGTTGTTTCTTCTAGGCCGCTGCATAGTTTTCCTATCCTCTTCGTCTTGCATAATTTTAGCATATCTTTGATCCTCGTCAACCATTTCTTGATCAGATGTCAAGGCCTCGCACTTCGCAGCTTCAGAAACTCCGTCAATCCTCAGAACCCCATTAGAAGGTCTTCCTTCCATCAGAACAGCACCATTGTCAAGTCTACTATTCTCATCTCTAAGAGCAACGAGCACAGGAATCTCAGCAAAGCTAGCTTCATCTTTCTTGGCCGTCTCATCCAAACCAGCAAGCTGGTTATATATGAACTCTCCTTGACGTATAAGGAAATTTCTAATGACCAAGAAATCAGTAGAAAAGCACTTGCTTTCAAGGCTCATAGACCTCGAAACCGCCACAAGCAACTCATCAAGACTAATGTCAGAGTCCCCACCCGCAGACTTGGCCACTTTCTTATAAACCTCCACAGAAGCAAACGCCTTCTGATAGAAATAGTCATACATCTTCTTGTAGCTTGTAGCAGGCTTACCACAGTCATAATCCGCCAGCTCCGTGGAGAACCAAACCACCAGGTAGCCATCATCATACCCAGAGATACTCCAATTCTCCACGCGTCCAAAGCCATCACACTTCACGCCTTTGGCTTTCTCCTTGTCAGCGCATTCACCAGAAGGTAAGATAACGCCAGTGACGAAAATGTCACCGATCTCAACCATCGCCACAGGCTGCGGGACTCCATACGCGTCGTGCAAAATGAAATCAGTCAGCCTCCTGGTCTGACGAGGCTCGTCGCCGCTCTGAGGAGAGGATGTGAAGTGCAGAGCTACGACCTCGTCCTCCACAGTCTGATGCTGCTTGGTTTCGACGGTTGCGGATTTCTCGGAGATGCGGACGGATTTCTCCTTGAAGTTGGTGCATGCCGCAGCGCGCCTCGGCCTAGAGTTCCGCGTGGAGACGTCGTCTTCGCCGTCTACTTTGATCTCTGGGAGAGGTCTCTTCTTTTGCTCCCCAGCCTTCGTTCCGTTACTCACCATCTCCAAAAACCTACACGTCAGCGAAAAAACACAGATAATTAATCGCCGCGAAACAAACAGTTAGATACTAAGAATCTAAGTTGAGATGTTGAACAATCAGAGTGAAATCTAGGGTTTAAGCATTACATGCGGCGAAAATCTCAGTTAGATCCTTCGAATCGAAGTTGAAATGATGAACAATTAGAGCGCTAGGGTTTTGAAATTGAGATCAAAAACAGCAGAAACTTGCTATTGACTAAAGATTCCAGGCAATTTCAGGTTAGATAGTTCGAATCTAGGTTAAAAACGTTGAACAATAGTTGTAATTAGAGATCGGAACAGTAGGAGACTTACGTTGAGCAGCGAAATCGAGAGGAGAAATGTGAAAGGATCCTGAGAGAGGTAGAGCGATTGAAGATAGGACGAGGAGTTTAGGTTTCGCTAATGGGTTATGGAGGAGGTATAAGAAGGAGAGAGACGAGCGAAAAGACGCGACGCGCGGCAACAACCGGCGCTAAAAATTTCTGTTCTAAAAGGGGAAAAAAATAAAAGACAAATCCCGCCTAAAATCTCTTTCGCGTCTCTTTAGGGCAGTCCAAAAAATCCGACAGATATTTGATTCCATTTACCCCCACGAAAAAATATCATAATTGATATTCCAGCATTTTTAGAGATATTTATTGACATTTTAAAAAACGGGACTTAACCCATAAGAGCACCCTCGCAAATATACCCACCTTGGGTTTCCTATTTTTTGTCTGATTTAAAATATATATATATATATATATTAAAAATAAACCAATCGCGGACCGTCAAGTGTCAGTGGGACCCGCGAAACAGTGCAAAATACGTCGCTTATTTCGCGACAAGAGACAACCGTCTCTCCCTTTTTGGTGAGCCCCACACCACCTTTTCCCCTAAAAATCCGCCTTGCATCCCGCGTCGAGGGTGCTCTAACTAGGCAAGTATGACGAGAAATCAGAATCTGAAGAACCAAACCAAATCCAATCTGAAAAAATAATATCAAACTCGAATCGAAATTAGTCAAATATCCGAAACGGGTTCAAAATTTTGGTATCTAAAGAACCGAAACTCTGAACCCGAATCGCAGTACTTCGGGTATCCGAATGTATTTGAAATAGATTTATATACCTGAATATATTAATAATGTTTTAGATTTAATAAATAAAATATATAAAATATTTTGAAGTTTCCAAAAATAATTGAAAATATATACAAATAATCAAAAGTAAATATCTAAAATAGTTAAACAATACTTAAAAGAATACTTGAAATATATGTTGATTATTTATGCAAATATTCTAGTCAAACCAATCAATACTATTAAATTAGGAGCATGCCCAATTGATAAAAGTGTGGTCCAACTATTTTAATACAATTATTAAAACCTCTTATTAATCATTTAAGATAAATATTATACAAAGAAAAATATATGTATGACTAAAAACACAAATATAAAAATTAAATTTCAACAAAAACGCAAACAAAAAATATACCCGCCCTTTTAAGGGCGGGTCAAAATCTAGTTTATATGTTAAATTTAGATATTTTGGCATACGTTATTCAAATTTATATGTAATATATTATTTTGTTTTTATATTTTGAGAAATTTAAAGTATATAATGAATTTAAATTTTTTTTAAAATAATTTAAACGGGTTATCGGAACTCGAACCGATATTTGTAAATATCCAAATGGGCTAAAATCTTTAACCCTGAAATCCGAATAGATCCGAACTGAACCTGAATGTGTACCTGAAAGCCCATCCCTATAGGCAACTATACTTTACAATATTTTTGCCAAAGATTTCATGTCAATTTTTTATTTTTTTATCTTATAATGTGCCATTAGTTATAGACTGATCTTATTCTGAATGATATATATATATATATATACTGATATACACTTCATTACACTGTTACAAACCATTGAGCTTATACAAAAAGTTGTAGAATTGACTTAATGTTTGGTTTGTGAAGTCTATGTCTCATGGAGGTACAAAAATTCTTCTTAAGTCTGTGGGATTGGTCTTTCCAATGTTCGATATGTCGTACTTTAAACTACCAAAATACGTGTGTGATAATAACAAAAGGAAAATTTCATGGGTGACGACATGGAAACAACTTTGTAAATTAAAAGATTTGTGAGGGCTCAATTTTTTTTGACATTGAAATCTTCAATCAAGTGATGCTCGAGGAACGAGCTTGTGTAGACGAGCTTGTGTATCTGGAATTTCCCATAATATCTGATGGTTCGAATCCTCAAACACAAATACTTTGAGCATTCATTATTACTTAACAATACATATTAAATGAATTTATTAGTAAAAGTTCTATAAATAATGATGATTTTTTAATAAATATTATTATTATCAAAAGAATTATAAATTATACTTATATATTGATACAAAAATATTCTTAATGAGAAACCTAAATAACATATGTTCTATAAAATTATGTCCTAATAAGAGATTGTTTTGGTGGCTTGCCCTCTAAATCGACCCAGCGTTGAGAGAATATTCTAGAATTGACTAGTGTTGATGTCGAGAAGTTGGGAAAGCTTTTTTTCATATCAATGTGTACTCTAAAGTTTGCGAGTTCAATGAGAAAACCCCAGGAGAAGCGTCTGATGATGTAATTAAGAACTTAAAAAGTGTCTTTGTGTAATACATTTTACATGTAATAGGTAAACAATGGTAACATATTAACTGACAGCTACCAATGAATTTATCCAACACTTGGATGCAATCATATGTCCACAACTCCTTTCATAACTATTTTAACTGCAAGAAAAATTATAAATAACCAAAAACTAGGTATAAAATATTTGTGGCTATAGTTTTACAGTTACGGATAGAAACAAAGTATCTACCAATATTTTAGACCAAAAAATTGTGGATGTTACGTGGATTTTCGTGGTTTTTTCTAACAACGTGGATTTTCATGGTTAAATAGCTAAAAATACACTTTGTACTTTTTGAAGAAAATGAAACACAGTTAGCCAGTTAAAACCTAGTTAATAATACAACTTAATAAAAAATAATGTTAGAAAACGATAATTGCTTGTTTTAAGAGAAATCAATTTTCTTTTTCTAACATTAAATTTTTATTAAGTTTTTGATGAACTAGGTTTTCAATCCAGTGATTTTGAAAAAAAAAAAAAATTTAGTTTGTGAAATCGCTATTATCAGTATTTTGTAGTATCTCAAATTGATTGCTATTATACTGAAAATTGTTATCATAAATGAAAATTGCTTGCTCTAGATACTATTGATAGTATATCATAGTTATAATACTAATATTATCAGTTTGACTAAAGTAGTAAAGTTTGTGGTTGAGTTTAAACAATAACTTGAGAGAAAATCATTAATGCACATGTAGAGAGAGATTTTCTAATAAGTTTCAAAGAGCATGTGGAACGAGGGTTTTTATGGGGTTCTTAGAGCATGTTCATTAGTGTATCTTAACACCGTAGCTTAGGAAAATTAGGTTTTAAAAAAAAATATTAAATGGAATTAATACAAAAGGCGTAGCTTAAATAACATACAGAAGGAACGCCCCTTAGTCGCCACGCGTCGCATCGCAATTGGAGAGACAATCGGTGTCGCTTGCGTTTCTTCTCTCTCCTTCTTCTCTTTAATTCTTTCGTGTTCTCTTTTCCTCTCCGGCGATATGGCGATTTTTCTCCTCTCCGGTGGATCTTCTCAACGAGACGGTGTATGTGTGGGTGGGTCATGTCGACGCTGGAAGACGGTGTCATGTCTATCTGTTGCTCTCGTCGGGGTAGAAAAACGGCGAGATCTCTCTGTCATGGTGGCTGTCCGAGAGGAAGGAAAACAATTACTGTTGCTTCGCCGGCGAATCAGAAGGTAAAGAAGCATGATGCATGTCTTTGATTGTGTTCCTTGATACTGTATCTTAAGAAGTAGAATCATGTTTGAATAATTCAATTAAGCTTGTCTTTCATTGCGTTTCTTGATCGATAATAAGAAGCATGATGCATGTCTTTGATTGTGTTCCTTGATACTGTATCTTAAGAAGTAGAATCATGTTTGAATAATTCAATTAAGCTTGTCTTTCATTGCGTTTCTTGATCGATAATAAGAAGCATGATGCATGTCTTTGATTGTGTTCCTTGATACTGTATCTTAAGAAGTAGAATCATGTTTGAATAATTCAATTAAGCTTGTCTTTCATTGTGTTTCTTGATCGATAATAAGAAGCATGATGCATGTCTTTGATTGTGTTCCTTCATCGTTAATCTGAAGAAGTAGAATCAAGTTTGAATATTTCAATTATGCTTGTCTTTCATTGTGTTTCGTCATCGGTATTTAAGAAGTTGAATCCTTTGATTTGTGTTGTTTTTTTGTGAGTTTTTGTCTTGAGATGTCTGAGGAGAATGAGATGGATAGAAGAAGAAGAAACATGATCCAGGTTCGTCGGACAAAACCCCCGCGATTCTTCAGACAGGTAAAACCTTTACTCTGTGGAATTGGATAAAGCATAGCATAAATATGATCTTTCTGGTGGTTTGTGATTAATGTTGTGTTTGATATTGGTGGTTATCCTCGTTTGAAATTAATTGAATGGTGGGTTAGCGTTTGGTTAGGTAATAAATAGAGGTTTAGGTGGTTAGATAGAAATGAGATTTTGGTTGTCTTGGGTAATAAATACAACCTTGTGTGATATGAAAAGTCTTGTGTGATGAATGGGTTGGATAAACGTCTTCTCGGTTTGGTTGGGTGTGATCAATGCGATTCCAGCATCTGTTCTCTCTATAAAAAAAATTGTCTTCTCCTCTATCTTGAATGCGTAAAAACCTTACCTTGTCCTCTTTCTTCTCTTCTCTCTTTCTCATCTCTGATAATTTCTTTCTGTCTTCCTTGAGGTTGCTTCCAAAATGGATTCTTATCCATTCTCGCAATCCTCTAAATTTGTTGAGCTATTAAATAGTCAGCAAAGCATCTTCTTTGGCAACAATGACGACAGTGTTTCACTGTCTTCATCACAATCTCCGTCTGTAGGCAATTTTGGAACCGAAGATGGTGGAGAGACTGGTACACAACGTAGAGAACGGCGGAAGTGGACGCCTAAGGATGACATTGTGCTCATTAGCTCATGGCTTAACACAAGTAAAGATCCAGTGGTGAGCAATGAACAAAGGTCAGACGCTTTCTGGACAAGAGTAATGGCTTACTTTGCGGCAAGTCGTCAAGATGGTGGATGTGACCAGAGAGAATCTAGGCATTGCAAGCAACGTTGGCACCGGATCAATGATCTCGTGTGCAAGTTCGCTGGAGCCTACGCAGCTGCAAGCAGGGAGAAGACGAGCGGGCAAAATGAGAATGATGTGCTGAAACAAGCACATCAGATATTCTACACTAACCACAAGCAGAAATTCCTCCTTGAACATGCCTGGAAAGAGCTGAGGAACGACCAAAAGTGGTGTGAGCAAGCGTCTGCTAAAACCGAAGGAAGTAAGAAAAAAACGAGTTTTTATCGAACGAAACTGTGAAGAAGGCCATCTCCGGTTATGGAACGATTATTTCAGTGACACTCCCACATATCCTGAAAATCTATTCAGACGACGATTTAGAATGAAGAAGCCATTGTTCATTCGTATTGTAGATCGCCTAGA
>NC_027755.1:35014716-35042668 GCF_000695525.1 Brassica oleracea var. oleracea | reverse complement strand
TGCATCATATGATCTCTGGATTTGGCATGCGTTTTTTGGACCTCCAGGTACCTTAAATGATATTAATGTTCTTGATCGCTCACCTGTTTTTGATGACATAATATATGGTCGAGCCCCGCAAGTGAATTTCTCGGTCAACGGAATAGAGTACCATTTGGCTTACTATCTCACCGATGGTATTTATCCAAAATGGGCAACTTTTATCCAATCTATTCCAATTCCCCAAGGGCCGAAAGCAGTTTTATTTGCGCAACGTCAAGAAGCTGTCCGAAAAGATGTCGAGCGTGCTTTCGGAGTTTTGCAAGCTCGATTTGCCATTGTCAAAAATCCTGCCCTTTCTTGGGATAAAGTCAAGATTGGAAAGATTATGAGAGCATGTATCATACTTCATAATATGATAGTAGAAAACGAAAGAGATGAATACTCTCAATATGATGTTTCGGATTTCCAACAAGGAGAAGGCAGCAGAAGTTCACACGTCGATCTCAACTATTCCACAAATATCGCCAATCAGATGGGTGTTCGAACAAGAATTCGTGATAGATAAGCACATCAACAACTGAAAGGTGATTTGATTGAACATATATGGCGTAAATTTGGACGTGATCAAGACAACAACTGAGCTTCTATGTTTCTTTCAAATTATTATCGTTTATTTTCCTACTATTTGTTCTCATGTTTTCATGTTTCTATTTTAAAATTTTTGTTTAAAATGTTATGTTTGACTTTGTTTTATTTAATAAATAAATTAAATTTTTGTTTAAAAGTTTATGTTTAAAAAAAAAAAAATCTTTTTTAATTGTTAAGTACTTTAATTAAGAGACCACCAATAAACCACTATAATTAAGTGTCTCTTAACAAAATTCATTATCTTATCTTTAATAGTTAAAAAATCATTAAGGGACACTTAAGGGTTTCACTAATGAACATGCTCTTATAAAATAAAGAAAATTACAATAATAAAAAGAAAATAGAAAATTTCAAAAAAGTTATTAAAATACAGTCTGCAAGAAACTCCCATAACACTCTTCTTTGTGTGTAAGATTGTAAGCCACAAATTTTTGAAAAATAAAATAAAATTTAATTACAAAATTGTATTAGAATAAAATAATATTATTATGTTTACATACTAGCTTTTAGAAACTAATGGTTGGTGAGAGCATGATTAACCCGGAGTTCTTAGAGTGAGTTTTTTAGCGGAAGTTAAGAAACAGTTTCTTAACTTCCGCTAAGAACCCCAGGTTAATCATAGTCTGACGCTCTAAGACCAATTCCAATATGACTCTAAAACACTAAAATTCATGTTATTTCATGTTTAATGGAGCTTCAAAAACCACACAATCACATCAAATTTGGTGTTTTATGAATAATGTTGTACCAAATTTGATGTATATTATTCATAGCACTAATGACTAAACACAAAATATTTTATTGTGTTTTATTAATATGCAACGAAAATTTTAATAACAGTAACATAACTCATTACGTCCCTTCTCTTCATGCATACGTCCTGCATGAATGTATGTAGCATATAATTCCAACGTGTAAACAATACACTATTAATCTACTTCGTACACTATTACCCTTATTAATAACCGGATGATTAGGTTTTGATTAGCATAATCGGAATCTCACGAAACTATTTAATTTAATTTTAAGCTACTCGGCTCTGCTTAAACCAAGGACTCGGTCAATTTCTCAAAGCTTAAAAAAGCTCAGATCTTAAAACTCGCTTTCATCTCCCTTCTCCATTTAATTTTGCGATTATTCTGCTTCTTCTTTTCTTCCTCCACAAACAAAAAAACATAAAATAAAAGAGAGTAGAAAAGGTTGAGATCGTTTTACATAAGAAACAGCCATTGAAGCTGTGATCCATAATAGGAGTAAACATGGAGAGTTACTTGAACCAGAATTTTGATGTTAAGGCCAAACATTCGTCGGAGGAAGTGCTCGAAAAATGGCGGAATCTCTGTGGCGTCGTAAAGAATCCAAAACGTCGATTTCGCTTCACGGCAAACCTCTCCAAGCGTTACGAAGCTGCCGCCATGCGCAAGACCAATCAGGTGCTTCTTCTTGTATTTTTCAAATTATGGTTTGAAATGGTTGCACACTTTTAGTCTATTTTTTTGTATGAATACATATGCGAGATTTTGTCTATTTCCTTAACTCAATGTTATTTAATAGGATGTTATTTAGAAACTTTGAAACATAGGACACAACCCCAACGGGACTAATCACATCCGATTATAGAATACTACGCTGTATTATTGTGAACGTGCCTTAGGCTATCGCCGAAACCGTTTTATGTATTGTGTAAATCAAGTGTATGAGATCAGATGATCTTACCGTTTGCAGAACCATTATAGATCAATCATAAAACATTTACATAACTTTTTATTTATAAAAGTATATGGTGAAATAATTCACAGTTTTCAATATGATTCAAGTGGTAAACATGCATAATATTTATTGAACTAAAAGTGTATACTATACTTAGTCTATATAAGGATAAGCTTAATGCACAAAGGTATATCAATTTCATGTATATTTCATTTACATTCAATTTTCTAAAAGGCCATTTGACCTAAAATTTTGTTTTAGGCCATTTGACCTAAAATTTTGATTTCAATATGTTTAGTCTATTTGGTTACATTTTTTTTAATAATCCTGCCACGACTTGTATAACATCTAACGTGAGATTGATTTAGTTTTGGATCTATAGGTTCCTGGAACTTTTAAATTTTCCCTCCTAATTTATATATTTGCAATTTTCACAATCCAGGAGAAATTGAAGATTGCAGTTCTCGTGTCAAAAGCCGCATTCCAGTTTATCTCGGGTGAATAATTTATCAGAATGTTCACTTTTTTTTTTTTTGCATTCTGTGTGAAATGTTATTTTCTAATTTTGAAATGGATTTTTTTTTCAGGAGTTTCTCCAAGTGACTACACCGTGCCTGAAGAGGTAAAAGCTGCAGGATATGACATTTGTGCAGATGAGTTAGGATCAATAGTGGAAAGTCACGATGTGAAGAAGCTCAAGTTTCATGGTGGAGTTGATGGGCTTTATGGGAAGCTCAAGGCGTGTCCTAACGCTGGTCTCTCAGGTGAATCTGATCAGCTGGTCGAAAGGCAAGAGCTATTCGGGATCAACAAGTTCGCGGAAAGCGAGCTGAAGAGTTTCTGGATATTCGTCTGGGAAGCCCTTCACGACATGACGCTCATGATTCTAGGCGTTTGCGCTTTCTTCTCTCTGATAGTTGGAATCGCAACTGAAGGATGGCCTCAAGGGTCGCATGATGGTCTTGGCATTGTCGCTAGTATCCTTTTGGTCGTGTTCGTCACAGCGACTAGTGACTACAGACAGTCATTGCAGTTCAGGGATTTAGACAAAGAAAAGAAGAAGATCACGGTTCAGGTTACGCGAAGCGGGTTTAGACAGAAGCTGTCTATATATGAGCTGCTTCCTGGTGACATTGTTCATCTCGCTATTGGAGACCAGGTTCCTGCCGATGGTCTTTTCCTCTCGGGTTTCTCCGTTGTGATCGATGAGTCGAGTTTGACCGGAGAGAGTGAGCCTGTCATGGTGAATTCACAGAACCCGTTTCTTCTCTCCGGGACTAAAGTGCAAGATGGGTCTTGTAAGATGATGGTTACAACAGTTGGTATGAGGACACAGTGGGGGAAACTAATGGCCACTCTTAGCGAAGGAGGCGACGACGAAACTCCGTTGCAAGTGAAACTTAACGGAGTTGCAACTATCATTGGTAAAATAGGTCTCTTCTTCGCCGTTGTCACGTTTGCGGTTTTGGTGCAAGGAATGTTCATGAGGAAGCTTTCGTTGAGCACTCACTGGAGGTGGTCAGGAGACGAAGCGTTAGAGCTTCTTGAATACTTTGCCATCGCTGTGACGATTGTTGTCGTTGCGGTTCCTGAAGGCTTGCCTTTGGCTGTGACTCTTAGCCTCGCGTTCGCGATGAAGAAAATGATGAACGATAAAGCCCTTGTTCGACACTTAGCAGCTTGTGAGACGATGGGATCCGCGACTACTATTTGCAGCGACAAGACTGGTACTCTAACAACCAATCACATGACCGTTGTGAAGTCTTGCATTTGCATGAGTGTTCAAGATGTAGCGAGCAAGAGTTCGAGTTTGCAGTCTGACATCCCCGAGGCTGCTTTAAAACTACTTCAACAGTCGATTTTTAATAACACGGGAGGCGAAGTTGTTGTGAACAAACAAGGCAAGACGGAGATATTGGGGACGCCAACGGAGACTGCTATATTGGAGTTTGGACTATCTCTTGGAGGTAAGTTCCAAGAAGAGAGGCAATCCTACAAAGTCATCAAAGTTGAGCCGTTCAACTCCACAAAGAAGAGAATGGGAGTAGTCATTGAGCTACCTGAAGGAGGACGCGTTCGCGCTCACACCAAAGGAGCTTCTGAAATAGTCTTAGCTGCTTGCCAAAATGTTATCAACTCGAGTGGTGAAGCTGTTCCGCTAGATGAAGAATCTATCAAGTACTTGAATGTTACGATCAACGAGTTTGCAAATGAAGCTCTTCGCACGCTTTGCCTCGCTTATATGGATATCGAAAATGGGTTCTCGGCGGACGAAGGTATCCCGGCTTCAGGGTTTACTTGCATAGGCATCGTTGGCATCAAAGATCCTGTTCGTCCTGGAGTCAGAGAGTCCGTGGAGCTTTGTCGCCGTGCTGGTATCATGGTGAGAATGGTTACAGGAGACAACATTAACACTGCAAAAGCTATTGCTAGAGAATGTGGAATCCTCACTGATGATGGTGTAGCCATTGAAGGTCCTGTGTTCAGAGAGAAGAATCAGGAAGAGTTACTTGAACTCATTCCCAAGATTCAGGTCATCATCAATCATTTTTTGATAAAAACCCAAACATTGTAAATAGTATTTTCGAGTGTCTACTAGACACTCCTTTACCACTAGGCCAACAGCTCGTTGGTTGATTTAGACTTTTTTCTTTTCTTGATCTATTGAAGTCTTGAAACGAAAAACTTTCTCTTGACAGGTGATGGCTCGTTCTTCTCCCATGGACAAACACACACTTGTGAAGCAGTTAAGGACTACTTTTGATGAAGTTGTTGCTGTGACTGGTGACGGAACGAACGATGCACCAGCACTCCATGAGGCTGACATAGGATTAGCAATGGGCATTGCCGGAACAGAGGTGAGGTCTAAAATGTTAAAAAAAAAGAGGCTCAAAACTTCTTCAAAAACTTTTTTTTTGCAATGATTTTAGGTGGCGAAAGAAAGCGCTGATGTCATCATACTCGACGATAATTTCAGTACAATTGTGACAGTGGCGAAATGGGGACGTTCGGTTTACATTAACATCCAGAAGTTTGTGCAGTTCCAGCTAACGGTCAATGTTGTCGCCCTCATTGTTAACTTCTCTTCAGCTTGCTTGACCGGTGAGTTTCAACCAAACTGGCTGATTTAGTTATGTTAAATGTTTTTCATTTTTACGATGTTTATGCATCTTTACACAGGAAGTGCTCCTCTAACTGCTGTCCAGCTGCTTTGGGTCAACATGATAATGGACACGCTTGGAGCTCTTGCTCTAGCTACTGAGCCGCCTAACAACGAGCTGATGAAACGTATGCCCGTTGGAAGGAAAGGGAATTTCATTACAAACGCAATGTGGAGGAACATCTTAGGACAAGCTGTGTATCAATTCGTTATCATTTGGCTTCTACAGGCCAAAGGGAAGTCACTGTTCGGTCTTGCTGGTTCTGATTCTACTCTTGTGTTGAACACACTTATCTTCAACTGTTTCGTCTTTTGTCAGGTAAAAAAAAAAAACATAAATATTCAAAACACTCAAAAGTGGGTATTACGAGTACTCTGGTTTTGTTCTTAATGTTCAGGTCTTCAATGAGATAAGCTCGCGGGAGATGGAAGAGATCGATGTATTCAAAGGCATACTCGACAACTATGTGTTCGTGGTTGTTATTGGTGTAACTGTTTTCTTTCAGATCATAATCATTGAGTTCTTGGGGACATTTGCAAGCACCACACCTCTCACATTTGTCCAGTGGTTCTTCAGCATATTCGTTGGCTTCTTAGGGATGCCGATCGCTGCTGGCTTGAAGAAAATAGCAGTGTAATGCTGAGAAAACCTATTATTCTCACAGAATATAAGTTCCTTTTGACACAAGCAATGTTTTTTGTCTTTTTTTTTTTTTGGTTGCAACTTTTCATCTCTTTTTTTTTTCTGTTCCATTTTTGAATAAGTTTATTTATTTACCAATAGTTTCCTATTGTTGTGATTCAACACCGTATTTTCCTTGGTTCTCAAAAATAACCCTTTGTGTTCTGGTACTCACAATTCACCCATTAATTAAGTTCTATTTAGGAGATCATCAAAGACACCTAGAGCATATGCATTCATGAGTTTAGTCTCTAGACATTATTATATTAGCAGTTTAAAATAATTCAGTTGTTTATTAAAAATAAAATATTTTAAAATGACATGTACACATGTGTAACACTAGTCTTTCAACATTTTTCTTAAGTTTCTCAAGTGAGAAATCTGTAACGCGCCGACCGTATACGGTAGACCTCTCACGTCCATTTTCTCAGCCCGTGGGCCATTCCTGCGACCGGCAGTGCGTTAATTTTTGGAAGGTTCATTAGTCATGTTTACTGATCATGTAATCACAACATAACTTTTCCCTGTGTTTTGGCCTCACTCGCATGATATCGCAAATCATTTTCCGATAGGTCACTCATTCTTCTACTAGTCCAGTTCAAACACGCTCAACTATGAATTTCTAAACGGATGTGTGCCCGAAAAGGTAAGCGAATTTTGGTAACATAGATAATCAAATCAATTTTCTTAAGCGTTTGCATATATACCAAAAATCAGAATGTTACAAAATAATCATATGCCTTTTTTACACATTCCTTATATTTTATTTTTTAATTATTTTTTGGTGGAAAAATCTCTCAAAAATTCACTAATAATATTTTCTTTAGTCTCTAAATAGTGACCAGGAAAATAAATAGAAACGTTGCACAGAAAAAAAAAAGAGAATGAGTAAAAATAATAAATTTCTTTTCATTTTTTTTAATTTTACATTATTTACGAGGAATATATTTTTATCTATTGTTTCCTCCCATTTTTAACTTAAATATAGAACAAAAATATCAATTATTAAATTTTCATTTTAATTATTTAGTTCTTCTTTGTTCTTAAAGAGAATTGACTAAACTATCTTAATTGTAAGACCATGATTATATAAAACCCTTAATGGGTTTCTTAAAAAAAAAATTAATTAATTTTTGTTTTCTGATTAAAAAAAAAATTAAAAAGATGCACCAACTGCGGGTCGCCACGTGTCAGTGGGGCCCGTGAACAGTCCAACACCCTAACAATAGTCGATCCTTCATCTGGGTTTTCTGTTATCGTTTTTGTGTTTCGTTAGGGCCCACCTCGCTAAGAAACTACCTAATTTCCCCCGATAAACTTGCCCTAAGTGCCCCGCACACCAAACAATTCGGTTTCACTGTATATAATCGCTCTCCCTTTCCTTAAAATCCCTCATCCTTAGTACTGATGAGACAGTTGAGAAGAGATGAAAGAGTTGTGGCATCTTCCGGTGACGGTAAAGAACGCCGGCCACCTTGAAAGCAGTGACGGAGACAAAGAAAAAATAATGAGATGGGATTTAGTTAAGAGAGTTTTAAAATTGGATAACTATATAATTTTGGTTTACCTTTCGGCGATTAGAAGATGTACCAATAATTGTCATGTCTTCATTAAATACACAATAGATAAAATTATATATATGCACGATGACACAAATTTAATAAACAAAACATGTTAATAGGAATATGCTGGATTTTCATCATATATAACACAATAATGCAATTATAATAAACAAATATGTTAGTTGGTAAGATGGTGACTTTTATCATAATATAAAGATAAATTACATGACACATACAATAGATGAAGTATATAGTATTTGCCACAAGTATAATAAACAAATATGATAAACAAACTTACAATAAACATGTTAGTAGGGAAGGTGCTTTGATACTTTTGTCGTGAAATGTTAAAAAAAAAGAAGAAGAAGAGAAATCGGGGCATATAACCAACAAAAATTAACAAACTAACCATATGAAAAATGTGGCTAGAATACACTCTGTATTTTATGTCTTAGACAAGAATATAGCACTAGATCTTGACTCGCGCGCCTGCGCAGGTATTTCACTTTTACAAACTATATAAACATATAAAATAGGGATGGGGAAAACCCCTGAATCATGAATTCGAAGAACCGAACCGACCATCCGAAAAAGTGATATCAAATCGTAATCGAAATTGTTTTAATATCCTAATGAATTTAAAATTTTGGTAACTAGAGAACTGAACCCGATCCGAACCGAAGTATTTGGGATACCTGAATGCATCCGAAATAGATTATATACTTAAATATATCAATTATTTTTAGATTTAAATATAAGAATTATCTTGAATATATAAGATATTTTTTAATTTTCTGAAAGTAAATGTTTAAAATAGCTAAAAAATACTCAAAACAACAAAAATACTTGAAATATCTATGGATTCTCTATCCAAATATTCATACCAAACCAATTTATATGTTAAATTTAGGTACTTTGGCATACATTATTTAAATTTAGATGTAATATATTATTTTTATTTTTAGATTTTGAGAAATTTAAAGTATATATAAATTTTAAATTAAAAATAATAATTTAAATGACTTATCCGAATTTGACCAAACCCGCAAAGATCTGAATCGACCCCAAACCAAAATTTTATAACTACCCGAATGGGGTTAAATTTTTTACCTCGAAAACCAAAAACCCGAATAGATCCGAAACAAACACGAAGGGATACTTGAAAAGTAAGTGGTTTCACTTTTACTATATTTTAGTGTATTGTTTAAAAATATATTTTATTAATATATCGTGTGGCTTTTTCTTTTGGAATATGTCGGATTAATTATGTAATTATACGGTATCAATAATTTATATATTAATAAATTTTATGATTACATTTATAATAAAATAAAACCAAACACTAAAAACAAATAAATTAAAATATAAAATTTATTTTATTTAATAAAAATAGTGTACAATATAATTAAAAATGGTATTATGAAATACATGTCATACAAGTGAATTTTATGTTGTTACTGAATGTATTAAAAATACCTTTAAAACATGTGAGTATAGGTTTTATTATTTTTTCTTGTATAATTAATAACAATCATACAAAAACACTAAATGATTTGATAATTTCTAATTTGGGCCATACAAAAAACAGTAATTATAAATTATAATTATAAAACTGGTCGTTGAGACACATAAGTCTAATTTGGGCCATGCTCAAAAACGAATTTAATTATAGTTATAATTTTAATTCTAATTCAGCCCATTAGGTTTTCGTTAGTATAATTGTTATTGTTTTAACGATGATGATTGCTGAAAAATAGGAAAGGTTTTTAAATGTTATTGATTTAACTGTGCTAAGTAATTATGAGTTTAGGTTTGGTGGACCAAAAATATCTTTTACCATTACCTAACTAATTTTCTTTGTAATCGACCAAAACATAATCGACTTAGTTTTTTTGAACTTAAGATGATCGACTTAGTTCTATCTATTTAAAGTGTAAAACAATACTTAGATGACAAATAGTTCATGCCTGGTTGAATAATCGATTTTTTTCGGTAGGTTTTACACAATTGGTATAAAGAAGTATATTGAATTTTCATTTGGTTGGATATATTTGATTATGCTAACGATACTAAACCGAGAAATAAATGGTATTCAAACACGTAAACAACTGGTATATAAAAGTATGGAATGGAATTTTGGATAGATATGATTTGATTTTGTAGACAATACTAAACAATTAATTAATTGGCTATGACTCTTTGCGATGTGCTATAATTTCGATGGTTTAGTTATTTTGTAAATTGATGTTATTAAATACCGTGACACAAAGTTGTAATTATTTAGAAAAAGTCAGGTTCAAGTTTTATTTGTACTCATGTTTTAATAGTTTAGATTGAGTGTTAGATTCATGTTCCCCGGACCCCCGGTAGTGTAGGCGCGGTACTGAAATGAATTAGAGACATACTAGACATGCTAGAATCATAATATCCACTTCAACTAATCTAATAAAACATAATCTAAGAAAATAAAAAAGTTGTACTGACTTCTTTAAACAACGTTAAATGCATGCTAATAATAATTTAATAATCCACTATACCTGATGTCATACTAGATATGTTAGAACTATATGTCCCACTACACCTAATCTAAAATCTAAGAAAAAAAAAACATAATCTAAGAAAAGAAAACGTTGTACTTGTCTTCTTTGAGGTTGCACCGGCAATTTCACACTCTACTCCAAAGCAGCTAATAAATGGATCAACCCCTAAGCCTATTAATGTGTGTTATGCTACATTTCCAACCTAAAATACGATCAAGGATGTCATGTATGTCATACTAGATATGTTAACATTATATGATCTACTCCACCTAATCTTGTTGTACTAGAAATGTTAAAACTACATGATCCACTCCACCTAATCTTGTCGTAGTAGAAATGTTAAAATTATATTGTCCACCGTCTACACCTAATCTAACATAATCTAAGAAAAGAAAACGTTGTAATTGTCTTCTTTGAGGCTGCAACGTCAACTTCACACTCTACTCCAAAAAGCAGCTAATAAATGGGCTCTTCTCCTTGAAAGAAATCTTAAGTCTCCACCTCTATTAATAGCTGGACATAACAAATCTCTACTCTTCACATTCAAATCACTAACTATGGCTCGTCATGACATTCACCTCCTCTTTGTTCTCAAGCATTGGCGAGTGTATGTCCCCCAAATCTCATCGTCATTCCTATGACTTTTTTACCTAGTGAAGTTAGTTTAAACTAATTGGTTATAAATTTAATTCCTTGGGGTTATATTATTTCTCTCGAGTTTGTAGGAAAATTGCCACTACACAATCTCTGTCAAAACAGGATCAAGACATGACTCCGGCACAGATGCGGTCATAGGGATTGTACTGGCCGACAAATCCGGAAAGTACAACGAAATTAAAAACCTAGTGAGTTGGGGTGGGAATATGGAACCAGGTCGCGACTACTTCGAGAACGATTATCTGGACATTTTCACTGGGACGGAGCAGTGTCCTCCGACCACAATATGTTTTATGACTCTGAACTCTGACGGCTCCGCCACAAGCCCGGTTGGTATGCTGCGTACGTGGATGTGAAGACAAGCAAGACTGGAACTCCGAGCAAGTATCAACACTTCACAGTGGAGCAATGGCTTGCCAACAGTGAGCCACCGTATCTGCTATATGCCGAACGGGACAACTGCCCTTCTGGGATCAAGAAGAGTCCCTATTCAATCGTATGAATCAATAAATTAATAAGGGTATCTTGGAGACTCGTCTTATGAACGTTTAATGGCGATATGTATAATGAATAAAATTGTCGTCTTCTGTGCTATTGCGATATCGTCTTTTGACGTGGGATGGCAATAATGTAAAAAATCCAATCCAATAAAATTTTAATGTTTTTTCTACTTTATGTTAGATTTAATCAGATTTACGATAAGACCACTTACAATGGACTTCGTTTCAAGCAAACTCCAGAGCTCTATTCCATAATCAGGTGCTTTGGCGAATGTGGTTTGAACACAACATTCAATTGTTCAACTGTAGAATCAATATAATGAAAATATTGAATAGATTGTTAAATCTAAGGTGGATTAAGATGTGTTAAATTTATTCAATGTGTTGAAACACATAGATGTCCACTTATTGATGTTATGCTTCATCTCGAATCGACGATCAATGATGTCATCTATGCCATATATGTTAAAATTATATGTTCCACTCCACCTAATCCAATAATTTTAAAAAATCTAAGCAAAGAAAACGTTGTACATGTCTTTCTCTGTTGTTGTCCCGTCAACTTCACACTCTACTAAAAAAAACAACTAAAAATGGGCTCTTCTCCTTGAGAGATATCTAGTCTCCAACTCTATAAATAGTTGGACAGATCAAATGCCTAATTCTCACATTCAAATCACTAACTATGGCCACCAACTCAGTCGTTGCATCGGCGGACGTATGTCCCCCAAATCTCATCATTATTCCTAGATTATGACTTTTTTTTTTATCTTGCCAAATTAGATTAAACTATTTGGCTATAATCATATTTTTCTCTCTTTATTTCGCAGCAAACTTGCACCTACACAATCAATGTCCAAACCGGAACAAGAGCCGACTCCGGCACAGATGCGGTCATAGGGATTGTACTGGCCGATCAATCCGAAGAGTACATCGAAATTAAAGACCTAGTGAATTGGGGTGGGAAAATGCCAGAAGGTCACGACTACTTTGAAAACGGTAATCTGGACATTTTCAGTGGGACGGAGCGGTGTCTTCCGGGCCCAGTATGTTTTATGAGACTAAACTCTGACAACTCCGGCTACAAGCCGGGATGGTATGTTGTGTACGTGGATGTAACGACGAGCAAGCCTGGAAGTGTGAGCAAGCATCAACGCTTCACAGTGGAGCAGTGGCTTGCCGTCGATGAGCCGCCGAATCAGCTATATGCCGAGCGGAGCAACTGCCCTGTCTGAGATCAAGAAGAGTCTCTATTCAATCGTTTAAATCAATAAATCAATGCGGGTGTCATGAAGACTTGTTCTATATTGTCTTGTGAACGTTTATTGGCTATATGTGCATTAAATAAAATTATTGTCTTGTGTGCTATTGCCCATATGTAAATTGAATAAAGCCTGGGATTGCAAATTGGCAGTTATGTAAAATATCCCATTGTATAAAATTATAATGTTTTTGTTATATGTGAGATGGATGATTAGTTGGACTTTGTTTCATTTTTAGTTTAATGTATTTTTAAATTATCAAACTTATTAATCGATTGGATTAGGTATGGGTATATAAACCGAGAACCAAAAACTGAATCGGAATCAAACCAATGTTCATAAATATCGGTACAGTTTATATGTTTTTGGAACAAAAAATAATGAAACTAAACGAAACTGATAACCAAAAACAACAACTACAAGTGATAGTAGAATCGAAAGTAACTTAAAAATGAATATAAAACAGAATTTAATAACACACAAATTTAAAAGAAATTATAAAAGACATCAATGAATAGAGAAATTTTATTGAAAATTTATAATTTTGAAATTTAAATTTTATAGTGAAGAATTAAAATATTTAGTAAAATTATAGGACAAATCTCCAAAATAGCACATTTCTAAGTTTATATCACAAAAATAGCACTCAAAAACTAAAATGATCAAAATAGCACCTTTCTAAGTTTATCCTTTGAAAATTTTAATTTTTTTATTTTTCAAAATTTGAAATCTTATCCCCAAAATCTCATTTCTAAACTCTAAACCCTAAACCCTAAACTCTAAACTCTAAACCCTAAACCCTAAAATCTAAACCCTAAACCCTAAACCCTAAACTCTAAACCCTAAACCCTAAATCGTAAACCCCACCCTTTAACTCTAAACCATAAGTTTGTGACTTTTGATAAAACATTAAGTGCTATTTTTGTGACTTTTGACCTTGAGTGCTAGTTTGGGAACATAAACTTGATTTAGTGCTATTTTTGTCTTTTTCTCAAAATTATATATATGATGTTCAAAAAAATGTTTTTGCGACGATTTACCTTAGTTTTAACTGAATTTTCCGATTTATGCTTTAGTTTATCAATTTCATTTTTATATATGTTTAAGATAAATCATATATATGTTTAACTTTCAATTTTATACATATTTCCACTTATTAAGTATTTTAAATACATTTTAGATATATTTCCTTATATTAGATATTTCTAGTGCAAAATAATAATAATTTGTGAACATAGATGCATTTTTATAAACTAAAGATTTTATTTTTTTCTTTTTAAATTTCTTTCAATATATTTTCCCAAAAAACAACCATAACTTTTTCTATAAGCACCCAGAGAACTCGACCATTTCTGTAGGCAAACTGATGTGTTAAAAGAAGAATGTTAGATTTTATATTATAACAGATTCAAAAGAGAAACTGAGAAAAACCACACAGCAACACACAATTGAGAGAAAGAAACACGGCCAATTGATTTTAAACAAATAGAATCCGTAGAGAAATGAAAATCAAAATACTGAACAACCAAATGTTTCAGGATCATTAGCCGCGAGGGGTGCGACTGCTTTCGGCATTTCTAATCGGGTAGAAATACGGATGTGCCTGGAAAAAAAAATCGACATATTCTCAATTCGAGTTAATAAAATCTAATAATTTTATAAAAATAAGGTTACGAAACTGTTGATTACCATTGCTTCCTTAGCAGTTGGCCTTTCTTGGTGATCATATTTCAGCAACTTGTCCACAAAATCAACCGCCTGATTCAAAACAAAAGTAGAATGGAAATTAACTGAGTCATCTTCATCTGTAAAATCAATGAAGGCTTGTTAAATAATATGTGTACCTCAGGAACTGCTAAGTGCTGGTTTTCAGAGTTGATGAACTTTGACCATGGCTTCCGGCTATGTCTATATATCAAAAACAAGAGTGCATCGTTCTAAGCTTCTTAAAAAAGGAACAATGAAAGCTTTTAAGAACACTATTAATCGAAAGATACCTCCCAACGAGGGACGCAAGATTAGGGTCCAACTCTATGCGGTATCTGTTTAGGTAGGTATTGAGTTCGTCTGTGCCAAGTACCTGCCATGATTATTAGCAGATATTATCGTACCATTACAGAATCATATTTACTAGTAGCTATAACTTGGTAGGAATGTCATCTCTGTTCAGTGATAAAAGGGACACGATGGCCCAAAGGCGAACGCTTTTGTTAAATGTTACCTTTGCAATTTTGACCAATTGATCATAGTTGTCATGACCATAAAAGAAGGGCTCCTTGCGGAATATCTGCATCAAATTTCAACATCAGATACTACAATGGAGTGTAAAATGGTATAAAAAAAATCAGCACTGACGAACTTATTATCAATACAGAGTCAATTAAACTAGTTCTAGCTTGTGTTTCAAAAAAAAAAAGAAAAAAACCTAAGTTATAGCTTAAAACGCTCACCATGCCAGCAAACATGCACCCGAGACTCCACAAGTCTAAGGAATAGTCATAGTCCTGCAAATCAACCAGCAGCTCTGGACCTTTGAAGTATCTGCTCATAAGATATGAAGTGAGAAAAACATTTGAAAGCAAACGCTAGACCTATACATCAGCTATATACTTATTTCAGCTAAAAACCTCTATGAATAGTTACCAATTACAAGAAAGAGAATCTTGCAGTTGAGAGAGATTAGCAACAAAGGGGACTACCTTGAAGCAACACGGACATTGTATTCTTTCCCAGGATGGTAGAACTCCGCCAAACCCCAGTCAATTAAACGCAGTTTCCGTTGCTCGTGATCAATCATGACATTATGCGGTTTCACATCTCTGTGCATGATTCCTCGCGAATGGCAGAAGTCCAACGCCTGCATAAAAAAATGAATGCTTAGTTACTTTTGCCAGAGCATCAAGATACATTACATTATACAAGCAAACCCATTCCAAGGTTCAAGAACACTTGATCGATCAATTACCTTTAGAAGTTCATAGATATAATATCTAACATCATAGTCTGAGAGCGTTGGATAGAGGACTTTAAAATCCTTATTGTTCACATGTTCGAATATCAAGCTGGGCGTCTTCGACTGCTGATCTCTAACAATGTCAAGCAACTTCACAATGTTTGGCCCACCACAGAGGTTCTGCAGAATCTTGATCTCTCTCTTAATCTGCATCAAGGAGGAGCAAAAAACTCTTATGTTAGAGATGAAATTCACACTTGTTCCTGCGCATTAACTTCAAGAATCATTCTACAAACCTTCTTCTTCTTCACAGGCTTCAAAATCTTGATAACGCATTTGTCGTCATCAGTGGCGTGGATGCCTTCAAAGACCTCACTGTATTTCCCCCTTCCCACTTTCCTCACCACCTCATAATCATCCTGTACACTGCACCATCATCAAAGAAGCTACCTCAAAACAATGATACGCATACAAATAAACCACACCACACAAAACTATAACGCCAAGAACCACCATCGTGATCTTTTGAAGAGGTTACTAACGAAAAGTAACCAGCAATACCAAATCAATCTCATACCAAAGACGAAAGATTATCTCATATAACACTGATAATAGCATAATCATTCTATACACTGCATCATCATCATCATCAACGAAGCTACCTCAAACACAAATAGCAACACACACCATACACAAACTCAAGATAAACACATATAAGACTAAATCAACATTCCACCTTGATTCCAGAACCAGCAATCGCAAACGAATCTCCATACCAACGAACGAAATATCTAGAGAGCGATGTAATTAGGTTAAGAAGGAAGACATACATACCCCCATTGAACAGCGAGGGACTCGTAGTCCCAATACTCCTTAGGCCTAACGACGTTGACATCGGCGTAAACCCTAGCCTTGGACGGCGCACCGGCACGCCGGATTGATTTACCGATCTTCTGCGCCATCGTCTCCGGTTTATCCAAACCTTTCGCGCGAGATTGTTGTTGTTGTTGTTGGTGGCGGAGATGTTGACGGTAGAGCGAGGCGCTAGAGGCGAATCCACGGAGAGACGAGAGGAGGTTCTTCGACGAAGAAGAAGAAGGAGAGGTGGAGAGGAAGGAGAAGAGGCGGCCGTTGGCGGCGGAAGCGTTGCGAAGGGAGGAGGAGATTGTGAATCCGTAAGGCCTAAAGGCCATTTAACATTTAAGTACTAAAGCTCTTCTAAATAATAGACTTATGAAAGAGAGAGGGTAACGAATTGCTTTCCTGTCTTCGTTTTTTTTTTTTTTTTTTTTTTGCACTGTATCGCGAATCACTTCTCGATAGGTCACCCATCCTTTCACTACTCCAGCCCAAGCACGCTTAACTCTAGAGTTCTAAACGGATATGTGACGGAAAATGTAAGTCAACTTTGGTGATATAAGTATCCAAATCAATCCTCTTAAGCCTTTTTACATATCACAACTCGGGATGTTACGGTTTGGTTGCATGTTTTGCAGAGACGTCTAGTAGAGCAGAAATAATTATTGTTGCAAACAAGAGTAGTTTGCGTAGCAAGAAAGGAGGGAAGCTGGCTGATTTTTTTTTTTTTTTTTTTTTTGGTTTAGCTTCGCTGGCATGAAACGGTGACCTTTGGATCTCTTTGTATATCTTTTGACTAATTTTCTCTATATTTTATATACTTGGAGATCTACGACTTTAGCAAAAAAAAAAATATATATATATATATATAACTTCAAATATATAATTTTTTGCTCTCTAAAAAAAAACTTTAAATTTAGAGTTTCAAATTTAAAGTTTTAAGAAATGAAACTTCATATTTGGAGTTTCACTGCTCAAAACTCTAAATTTGAAGTTTCATAAAACTGTAAATATAACATTCATAAATATACACTAAATATATTTATAAAATAAATATATAAATGGGGTTCAATAGAAGCCAAGTCTTGGGGTTTAACAAAGTTTTACAAGGTTTATTTGATTCTTAAAGGAAAAATTCCTTAAAAATACACAAATTAATTTTCATTTGCTAATAAAATACATGAACTATTTTGGATCTCCGTTTAATACACAAACTAATTTTCGTTTCCTATTAAATACACAAACTTTTGAAATTCACAGATTTTACACATCATTTTAGACGGCGTTAACTATATTTAACGGAAGTGACAACGGCGTTAGTGTTTAATTAACATGTGTTTAAATTGTAAAAAGAAAATTCCTTAAAAATACACAAACTATTTTTTATTTGCTAATAAAATACACTAACTATTTTGGATCTCCGTTTAATACACAAACTAATTTTTGTTTTCTATTAAATATACAAACTTTTGAAATTTTCAGATTTTACACATTGATTTAGACAATGTCAACTATGTTTAACAGAAGTGAAGATAATGTTAGTGTTTAATTGAGCATGTGGGTAAACTGTGAAGAAAAAATTTCTTAAAAATCATCCCGATAGATTATATTGTTAGCTTTCTTCTCCATTACGCTTCTATAGTGTAAATTTTTTTTGATGAAATTTCAAATTTTTTGATCATAGTAGAAAGAATATATGTACAACCTAACTGATAACACTAAACTTATTTATCATAATGTAAATTAACCTTGAATCATTATCACTACTATCAAAACGAAGAACAAGAATTAGAAATGCATAACACTAAACTAATTCCAAAATCAGAAACTCGTTTAAAACTATGTTGTTCTCTTCTTCCTTTTTCACGATATGGAAATTGACTCCACTTCGAATCGATATAAAGAGAAATCAAAGTAAAGAAGAAGAAAAGAAATATAGTTTGGAAAATAAAATAGGTTGGAACAGATTAGGGTGCCAAACTCGAATTGAAACTAACTCAAATTAATTTCAATTGGTTGAGAGTGAGCGTGTTTTTCACAGTTAAGCCACTTGTTTAATTAAAACTAACATCATCTGTTAAACATAGTTGACATCGTCTAAAGCAATGTGTAAAATCTGCAAATTTCAAAAGTTTTTGTATTTAATGGAAAACAAAAATTAGTTTGTGTATTAAACGGGGATCCAAAATAGTTTGTGTATTTTATTAGGAAATAAAAAACAGTTTGTGTATTTTTAAGAAATTTTATTTTCAAAATCTAAACACGTGTTAATTAAACACTAACGCCGTCGTCACTTCCGTTAAATATAGTTAACGCCGTCTAAAACGCTGTGTAAAATCTGCGAATTTCAAAAGTTTATGTATTTAATAAGCAACGAAAATTAGTTCGTGTATTAAACGGAGATCCAAAATAGTTCGTGTATTTTATTAGCAAATGAAAATTAGTCCGCGTATTTTTAAGGAATTTTCTCATTCTTAAAACCCAAAATAGATTACATATCGAGTCAGTTCAACCACAAATTTCAAGCGCAAGTACGCGTCAGATTTCAAAACATTGCAAAAGGGAATTGGTTGCTATTATACCAATTGAGAAAAACAAAGTGATTTACGGTAATTGGCTCTCTGGCCGGTGACGGTGAGAGGTATTTCTTTCACATCTACAGGCCATTGACTTATGAGCTGTGGTACTCTGTTTTATAAGCTCATCCATAATTTGCTCAAGTTAAAGCTGAGAGCAGCAGACTACGAACTCTTGTGAAAACAAAATCTTGGTGCTTTCTAGTGTTTTTGAACTAAATACTGTGATGTTATATTTTTGAACTAAAAACCATCAAAAGAAGTTCCATTCATGATATAATTATAATAGCAAGAGACTTATTGTTGAAACAGGTCTTTAAGTAGAAAGAGAAACAGAACCACTAATCTTGTTGACACAAGACACTTGATGATACAAACATAGTAGAAGAAGGATCCATACATTTACATTGGAATCCTTTTTTGCGAGAGATGATAGTTTCATCACTTCTTGAGATGTGGGAAGCAAGCGACAACGTCTGCCTTGGGATGCTTGGCCTCGGCGTGCTCCCTGCATTTCACTTCCGAGGTTGTGCAGATGAATGTTTGCATACAAACCTTGCACTGAATGAACCAACAAGTAACCAAAAGGTTAATGAATAGAAAGAACACTCAACTCAATATTCGATGCTGCTTAGTGGTAACATTAACCAAATTCATATATGAATGTCAATAATTTTGAATCGACACAAGATAAGTCTTACATCAAGAAAGTAAAATGGCTTACGACTCAATATTCAATAACCATGAGAACTTGTGCATCATCAACTCTTGCATTAAGGACCATTACAAAGACCTTAAACTAAGGTTTCACGGTTCCATAAGTTGTATTTAGTATAGTTAAATTTGAAACATTCAATTCCTACGAAAAAAAACATGTCACAAACTTTGGTTTGGTACCCCCTAAATTAAATATCGACATAATGACCAAGAATTGAATCATAAACAGAAGCAAAAGAGATCACCTGAATCGACATAGCTTTCTTGTTTGCTTCCAATTGGCTTCCTGTAATAGATCAAAACACAGTTACGTTATAAAAAAAACCCTGAATTGAAATCTCTGATTGAATCGGGACGTGTTAAGTTCGGTTAACCTTTCCCAGCCTGCCTTGCCTTCTCGAGATTTTTCTCACGAGCCATCTTTGATTTCTGTGCGTTTCCTCCACCCATCTCTCTCTCTGTGTCTGCTTCGAGATTACCCGCAGGGAAGGAAGGAAAGAGAGGAAGAGAGATGAGACTACGCAAACCCTAATTTATCAGAAAGAAATGGGAATAATTTTGCCGACAATGTTGAATAAAGAGTTATTTATACGACAAAATTAAATTATCCCACTTGCGTTTTCTTTTCTATAATGCGCACTCCGTAATAAATTCGCCACTTCTGCACCATCCACCAATCACCCAACGCGCTATTGCCTCTAGATAATTCGATTCTTATTATATTGGGCTTTAGGCCTTTTAACCTATTGGCCTGATCGTACGTGTAGGAACTTTCAATTTCTTAAAAATACTAGATTTCGCAGGATGATCGGCCCAGTATGAATGGAGACTGATCTTAATTATTGATTCCGTGACTCTAATGCGAAATCACTAAATTAAGGGGAAAATACATTTATATGAGATTCAAATTTGAAAACTACACTACTATTTTTTTGAAAACTACCCTTTTGTATATATAAAATGACTAAATTATACAATCAAATAATTGAAAGCTATTGTAATATATTTTTAAATCGTGTCATCTACAAGATGATTATCCCGTCCAGAAAAACTAGCAAGGATATACCATCGATCAGCTTTTGGTTTGTTAACAACATAAAGTCTGTGTATATCACCAACGTAGTAGTTATGTAGAGTCTCTGAACTTTGTGTCACATGAGGTAGCTTTCGTTAAAATCCACTTTGACATTGGCTGCCATTAAAACTAATTGTTCAGCTATTCCATCTACATTTAAACATCTTATTCAACGTGCAGTTCAACACTAGGGCAAAGAATATTGCCTAAACTGCTCAGTTTATAGAACAAGAATGAGCTCTGTTTTACTCACGAAAAACAGGGGAGCCCTCCCTGTCCATTGATGTGATGATGCCTAGGGGTAAAAAAAAGGACTAAGAAAGTTTCAGGTTGAAACTTGTAACAAAACATTTATTGAGCCAGGACTGCATTGAACTATACACTGACTAATAAAATATCAAGCTACATTCCATCTCGTTTTTATATTTAATAAAATACAACTAAGAAGACGAAAAAAATAGAAGTGATAAATGATCAAGGAATGAAAGCAAGGAAGTATTCTATGAAACTCCATTATTTAGATATTATCTTCTCCTTGCAACATAAGATCCAAATATTAAGTTGCAAAAACTAAGAATACAAAATTTGAACTAATCAAACATACAACTATCCAAGTACCGTGTATATGACGCAACATGAAGTTCTTCTTTCATGTACCATCATATGTATAAGGAAACATTACTGAAAAATGTATATGACGCACCTGATCTACTTAATTCATTTAATAAGGATGCATGCATGTTCTGGTTTATGACTTATATGACTTGAGTTTATGAATTCACTAAGTGGTATTTAGATTTTATTGTACTTTTAAACACGAACACCAAAAATATCCGTGAACCCAAAAAATACATAAATAATTTTGATTTTAATTTAGGGTTTTTAATTTAAATCAAAATGAGGGTAAAATGTCTTTTTACATATAAGAAAGTGTAGTTTTCAAAAAATATAAAACAAAGTGTAGTTGTCAAATTTCAAATCACAAATGAGATATTTTTCAAATTATCCCTAAATTAAGTTACGAATTTTTTTCCAATAAAAAGCATGATTTTTCGGCAAATGAGAAAAATTTATTAGATTTCGATTCGCATGTCCGGGCTTTTTCTTTTAATTTTGTAATGAATATCAATTATGGTTAATAGATGATTTTTATTGTTTGTATGTGTATTAGTTTTTCGTATGGTTGAATGTTAAACTAATCAAAGTGATGTGTTATATAAGTTACTTTTTTTTTTTTGGTAAACTGTTATATAAGTTACTTGTCATTTGATTATACTTTACTATATGAATTACTTTTCTATTGTATTAGTTATAAGTCGTACTATTTACTATATTGTGTATATTAAAAAAAATGTTTTCAAATTTGAAAGATTGGAAACTGTGTTTTTTTTTTGTTATAAGGTTCAAACTTTGTTTATATAATTATGTCACTGGATTTGATTTTGTTTTTATAGAATGATATTATGTGTTTAACAATAAAGTTCCTTCAGATTTATGGTTCTATGTTTATGATTTTTGATTCCCAATGATAGAACTTTGATTTTCCAAATTTGGAATTTATTATCTGAAAATGTAAAGTTTTTCAACTTTGCAATTCAACAATGTATTCTATTTATTTGAATGAAATTTAGTAAAAAATATATCATAGATAAAAAATTTAAATTATGAAAATCTAATTGAAAATATAAACATGTGATTTAACGAAGAAAAATAATAATTTTAAATTTTGTGTACAGCATTTCGTCTAATTCAGACATAAACTGTCTTTTCTTTACATCCAAATCTATTTTATTGTCTTTCCTTTGGTGTGTTACGACTTAGTTGGGCCTTTAGATCTTTTCACTATTGGGCCGATGTAACCTGAAATCTTCTAAAACGAGCGAACAAACATTAGTCAAGATCTAAAAACTCCCATCTTCCTCTCCGGCGTGCGTGGCTTCACCGGCGAGGTGACTTTTGTGATCGATGGGTGTGGTTATCGAGAGCTTCGTCTGGGAGCCAACCTCAAGCGTCTTCGTCTTCTTCCTCCTCTCCACATTTCTATCGATATTCCTGTTCCCCTACTTCGCCAAAAGCAGAACGTTCGGTACCTTCGATCACGCCGTCTCCTCATCTTTCGCTCGCTTCCAAAGATGGTTTCTAGCTATCTACACTCTCTCTTCAGGTAAAAGATTCCTTCTGCTTTCTTCCGACGCGATTTCGAGATTTATGGATTTGAACTTTTTTTTTGCGGCAGTGATGGAAGGTATATGGTCGGTGTATGGAGAATCGGAGTTAGCGTCTTATGGCGTGAGTAAAGAATCAACGGTGTCTTATCTCTGTGTTGGCTACTCGTCTTCTCTTGTTCTTGGTCCTTTACTTGGTGTCCTCTCTGATCTCATGTAAGTTTATCCATGTGAGTTAAATGAGTTAGCTGATGTCCATTAAACATTGTTCATATAACTCGTGATTTAAATTAAGCCTGATCATTAAATTCATTTATTAAATGAGCCTTAAGATATAGAACTCGTGCACATGAAAATTGATTGACACCCCTATGGTTAATTTATAAAAAAATTGTTTATTTAAAAGAAAAATTTCCAAGTGATTGCTAAGTTTGAATGTTTTTTTGTAGAGGTCAGAAGAGGATTTGTCTACTCTATTGCGTCTTGCACTTCGTTGTTGGTGTGTGGAAGAGGATTACAATGAGTCCTAGTGCCTGGTTTGCTAATGTTTGCTTGTCTCTTGCTGGTCTCATACATTCATTTGGGTTTGAGACTTGGCTCGTTGTGGAACATGAGAAGGTATGTGTGCTCGTGACTGTATTTGTAGAACATAAAGTTCTGATTTTTGTAACAGAATGTTCTTGTATCTTTGTAGCAAAGTCAGCGGAATGATTCGTTGAATGAGACGTTCTGGCTGATGACTTTTCTCGAGTCTGCTTCTTTGATTGGAGGTCAAGTTCTTGCGAATTGGCTTGCGGGTGGTAATGTTCAGAGTGGCGTTGCGTTGTCTGCTACGGCGTCTCTGTTCTTGTCTGTTGTGGCCATTGTTTGTATTGTCCGGACTGCGAAAGAGCCTGTTAAGACGCTGCCACTTAGAGATTATTCTGCAGCGTTCTATGCATATGTTCTTGGTGGTAAGGGCTGTGTCATTGTTTTCCTTTTGCTTCGAAACTTTTTCCAAATTTGATTCAAACTGATATTTTTATTTTTAATTATATCAGATAAAAGAATATGGTTTCTAGGAACTGCACAGGCCTGCCTCCAGTTTTCCACTGCAGTCTTTTGGATTCTTTGGGCACCGACGATAGTGGTATTGATCAACCTCAGCATCTTTTCCAGTTACTTGAATCAACTTTCATGTTTCAGAAATCATATTAGTCATGATGCTTACTTTCATGTGATGTTTAAGACACCCTTTGATCCCCAAATTTGGGATTTTAGATTAGAATTTATTTCAAAGACACACAAGAATCTTTTTATAATAAGATTAGACAGTCACATGATGATAGTCCATGTTTGAATATATAATGTGTTATGTTGGGTCAGGCTGATGGGCGAGAAGTGAATCTGGGATTGATATATCCATGTTTCTTGGGCTCAAGAATGCTTGGGAGTACAGTATTCCCATGGCTTATGAGCGGACAATCATTTCTCCGGCTTGAAGATTGCCTAGTCTACATATACGCAATACTTGCGGTTGTGTTTTCTATAGTAGCCTATGATTATCAGGTAAATTATTTACTAGTTTAGTTTCAGAAAAGCTTTAAAAACAGTCGTTCATATTGAAGGCCCTCACACATTATTTTGCAGGAAATCAGCACCTTAATAGTACTTTTCTGCTTGTATCATGGCTTTGCTGGACTGGTACTGCCTTTGCTTGCAAGACTGAGGACCATGTAATTATGATTATGCTCTTATATGCATTTAATCTGTTTGTTTTTTTTTTGGATTATTTAGCTGAGATAAGAATCTTTCTTCGTCTCTGGTGTAATGAATGTGTTATTTTTTTATTTACAGGTATGTACCGAATGAATTGCGTGGAGGGATGATAAGCCTTTCTCAAATCCCAGCTAATGCAGCTATCTTGTTTTGCTTAATACAGGTATGTGTGCCATTACAAACATTAACATGTTTTGCTTCTGTTCCGTGTAAACTTGATCTTAATATTGCAGAGAGGGTACTCCGACAAGATTGAGAATTCAACGATGATGGCTCTAAGTTCCGTTTCGTTATTCTCTGCATCTGGTTGTATATATTTATTACGACGATGGGGAAAGTCACCACACCAAGACTGGCACAAGTTATGATTCTGTGTAGCTCCTGGTCTCTAATTATGGGGACTTGCCAACGTAAGGGGAAGCAGGACAAAGGTAAATCTACATGCTCCCTTACATAACTCAGGTTGGTATTTGTGATCTTGTGTTAATGGTCTCGGTAGCAGCTTGAAGTGAGCAAGCAAACAGACAAACCTCGAAGAAACTCAAGATGCAGAGAACGAATTCTATCAATTTTGAAATATTGATTCTTTTTTTTTTTTTGGTCTTTGAAATTGATTCTTTTTTTGTTTTGTTCATGTCTTTTTAAGACTATCTTTGGACTTCAAGTAGTAAATATGAATGCACTTATTTTAATGTTCTTAAAAAATCAATCTGCATAATCTATTTTTATCATTCGTCTCTTAAGATCAATTTCTCACGCTATGTAAACGGGACAGCTTCTCCGGAGAGAGATTGCAACAACAAAACCAATAGTCTTTACACATCTTTGAGGGTTCGATGTTTGGTAGTATTATATATTTTCTCCGTTTCAAAATGTATGATATTTTAGACATGTGCACAACAATTAAGAAAGTTATTTTTTATCTAAAAATATAATTTAAAAAGAGAAAATGACTAGGATAGCACTAAAAAAGTTTTTGTCATAAATATAACCTCTAAGAATAAAAATGACCAAAATAGCACTTAATGTTTTATCAAAAGAGATAAATATACACTTATACCCCAATGGTAAATTCATTTAGATATTAGGGTTTAGAGTTAAGGGGTGGGGTTTAAGATTTAGGGTTTAGAGTTTAAGGGTGTGGTTTAGGATTTAGGGTTTAGAGTTAAGAGGTGGGGTTTAGGATTTAGGGTTTAGGGTTTAGGATTTAGGGTTTAGGGTTTAGAGCTTAGGTTTTAAGGTTTAGAGTTGGGAAGCGGGGTTTTGGGATAAGATTTCAAATTTTGAAAAAAAAAAAAAAATTCAAAAGATAAAATGCTATTTTTGTCTTTTTAGTTTTTGGGGGCTGTTTTTGTGACATAAACTTAGAAATGTGTTATTTTGGAGATTTACCCTTTAAAAAATAAATTAAAAACTATCTAAAAAATTACAAAATAGAGAACAAAATACTATTAACTACACAGTTTTTAATAAAGTTAAAACAAAAATAAGAACATCTTACATATTGAAATATCAAAAATTTCTCAAACATCATACATTAAGAAGGAGAGAGTATATAGCAAATACATCCCCTAGATTATATTTGAGAAGTGATTTTGACATGTGTCATCACTACATTCATTCTTACAAAACAATGACGACATGTCACTAAAAAAAGATGATATAGCATCCACATAGTTAGAATATATAAAATTTCTTATTTTAAATTTTTTTGTTTTTGACAATATTACTCAAATATGGTAATAACTGTTATCTATATACAAATTTATATTTATTTATAGATATTCACTTTGATATGATTTTTGAAATATGGTAATAGTTGATAAATTTTCTATATTAATTTAGAAATCATAAATTTTATTATATATATATATATATTATTGAACTAAGTGTAGTTATAATTATATATTTTATCAACTTATATATGTTATTTATATTTAGTGTGTATATATATTTATTATAACTAATTTATATATTTAAAAATACACAAATTTAAACAAAAAGTAATTAAATAAAGTATAATATGAATAAAATCTTTATGAAATGTAAATAATTTTATTTACATTTAAATAAATCATACTAAAAAATTAAAGTAAACCTGAATTAACAAAACTACAAATAATTGTTGTAAAAAAAACTACAAATAATTACATTGTAGTTTTATTTTTTAACTAATAAATTTAAAATATAAAAATTGAAAATTGAAATTTCTTTTTAAATCAAAATTATACTTTTAGATTTATTATTCATGCGCAGAAAAACTCCTAATATATATGTAGTTGTAAGTGATTATCAAAAGTTCCCTATAGCACAAAAGTTAAAATTTCACCTCAATGAACTGGATTTTCTGGAAAATTATAAATTTCAAAGAAATTAATTTTGTTTATTTTGATTGACTAAAAGTTATGAAAAATAATTTATCACAGAATAATGTATTTGTAATTAAAATTTAATGTGTAAAAACTTTAAAATATACACTATTTTAAAACAAAATGAATAATAAATATGAACCACCTCTACAAGTTGCAATGTCTTTTTTGCACACGTTTTTCTCGCGGCTGATGGTTCCACACCTAGTATTTAATGTATTTATCAACAATCCTGGTTATTTAATAAGGCACACCAAGCAGAGTACTTGAGGCCATAATATTAGGAGAAATTCTTGGGTTCACCCCCCAGGGTGAACCTCTAGATTCACCAACCAATAGTGTTTGAGTATTTGATATTTGATATCTTTTAAAAGAGGAAACAAAATTGAATTTCCAAATAAAATTATATTTTTAAAATAAAACAATAAAAATACATAAAAATAGTTACAAAAAATAAATAAATAAATATTGATAAACTTTTAGCAAAATACTAAATCCTATATACTAAATCCTAAACTCCAAACCCTAAATTATAAACCTTAAATCTTGGATAAACCGTAAACCATTAGAAAATTTTAAACCCTAAATCATACATTAAAAATTAAATCTTAATAACACTAAACCCTAAACCCTAATCACTAAACCCTAAACCCTTGGATAAACCCTGAACTCTTGGATAAATCATAAACTCTAAATAAAAAATATTGAAAATTAAACCCTAGAGTTTATGATTTATCCAAGGGTTCAGAGTTTACCCAAGGGTTTAGGGGTTACCCCA
>NC_027755.1:35007743-35014648 GCF_000695525.1 Brassica oleracea var. oleracea | reverse complement strand
AGTTTAATATTTTGCTGAAGATTTAACAATATTAATTAATTTATTTTTTGTAACTATTTTTATGTATTTTTATTATTTTATTTTAAAAATATAATCTAATTTGGATATTCAATTTTATTTCTTTTTTAAAAAGATATCAAATATCAAATACTCAACTATTATTGGTTGGTGAACCTAGAGGTTCACCCTAGGGGGTGAACCCAAGAATTTATCTAATATTAGGGATGAGCATAAATAACTAAATACTCATTGTTCGTCCTATATTCATTTTTCTTATCCGCAGGCCTTGATTTTTCAAGTATTTGTAGTTGTTAAGCTGGTATGGTTATCAAGCACTAGCGTTTATATACTTGAAAGTACAAAGCGAAAATATTTGATAGACGTGGTCAGTTGTCTTATCAACTGAACCAGCTATGATAACCACCCGCTAACCAGATCAAATATTTGAACTATCACCAACCACACCAAATGAACTTGAATACAACATAAATTCAAACGACCATCAATCCACGGCACAAAGCAAAGGCAAAGACCCGTTATTTGTCTATAAAATAGTTTTTTATTATTGTGAGAATTAAACAGATTCTTATATCCACAAGATTCGTGTTTTTCTCTCATCTTTTATAATATGCAGAGATAGGATTTGAACCTACCCAATCAAGGAGCTTGTCTTTATTAACAAATCAAGTAGAAGTCCAAACTTTCAATAGTTGTACAAGACAAATCAAATATCAAATATACATAAAATGTAAAGTACCCGGCGGTTTGTACTACTCTTAAGATCATGTTTATCGCTAAGAAACCCATTTTTGGGTTTTTTAGGTTTCTTTTGTCTAAAAAAAAAAATTAGAAAAACAAACCAATTGCAGACCGCCACGAGTCAGTGAGACCCGTAAATAGTGTAAGAAACTCATTAAAATCGGTTTTTAGTTAGTAGTTTTTGTAACCGATCTTTAAGGGTTTTGTGTGGATTCACGCACTAATAACCTCACTAAAGATCCGGATAAACATACTCTAACAATTATTAAATAATTTTAACAGCCCACTTGGGAAGTATTACTTTGCTATAGTGTTCGGTTCCCTTACTAATTTGGTATGCTATGTTTCTATGTTGAAATTATTTTATTGAAATGTTTAGTTTAAAAAGATAAATCGGGAGAGATTTGGTGTATAGTTTGCCGTTATAATTTTGGTACAAGAAACTTAGTTACATTATTGTAAGTTTTGTTTTAGAACACATTCTTCTATAAGTTTTTTTCTCAAAATATTATTATCACTTTTATCCATTGAAGTCTTTAAAGCATTAGGTATGATCTTACACTGAATTTTGTTTCAAAAAACATAAATTATACCGAATAGATATGGAAGACAATACAGAATTATTCAACACCAAAAGAGTCTGCAGCCAAATATTTTTATTAATTTCTTCACATGGGCTTAACCACGCTGTAACCTCCATCGACCGCCAGATTCTGCCCGCTAACGTAAGCTGAATCATCCGAAGCCAAAAACAAAGCTGCTTGAGCCACGTGGCTAGCCTTGAGCACCACACCTTTGAGAATCGTAGTAGCGGCGACATGCTCCTCCACCATCTTCACCGTTTCCTCGTTGTAGCTATTTATCCCCGTCGCCACACCGTAGGGTGCAACGCCGTTGACTCTTATCCCGTACTTCCCCAGCCCGCTACATGCTGTTTTAATCAACCCTACAAGTGCATGCTTCGACGCCGTGTACGCATGAGGTCCAGGACCACCGATCTCCGCCGCTATGCTCGTCGTACAGACTATTGACCCGCGCGTGCCCTTCTCCACCATTGCACGCGCTGCATGTTTGATAAACGCCGCCGCGCCGCGAACGTTGACGGCGATTGTCCGGTCAAATTGTTTGAGATCCAAGTCGAGGATGCTTACCGGCTGTTCCATGACACCGGCGTTGCTAAACAGAACGTCAAGCTTTCCATGTTTTTCGACGGTGAACTTAACCGCGTTCTCCACTTGTGTCTCGTCTGTTATGTCGCAACGGTAAAAACATGCTTTGTCTTGTCCGATAGAAACGGCCACGTTCTGACCAAGCTCTTCTTGTATGTCAACGATAACCACCTTGGCTCCGTGCTCAGTGAATAGCCTAGCGGCTTCGGCTCCAATCCCGCTGGCTCCACCTGTTATAATAGTGATCTTGCCATCCAATCTGCTATATATTATGGTAGTCCCAACGATCAAGTATATACGACAACGTAAATAAATTAGAAAACATATAGTATAATGTGTTGGAGCACTTACCTCATGAGTCTGGCCATTGTTGATTGATGTCAAAGAAGATATGAAGAAACAACATGTCTAGGCTAAGTGCATATATATATACACATTTTTTTTGAGGGTTGGCCCACGATTCCAGTTAGAACCATGTTACTGAATTTTGAAAGAAGGTAAGTTCAAATTTAAAACTAATCTATGTTATCAAGGATAATTCCGGCAAATGAAAGATACCTAACACCCATATATTTAATGAAAGTTAACTTTTCTTTCAATTTACACCGATATCAAGAAATATTAATGCTTATTTTTATTTATTTATGTATTCACCACCATCTAGTTAATATATTTAAAAAACATAATTCAAAATTTAATATCAAAATAAATCCAAAAAACTAATCTTAAGTACTAAATAAAAACAATCTAAAAGAATAACAAATTAAATTAAGTAAAGAAAGTGTTCAAATTTTTTATCTCGTTATGAGAGCCTTGGAATGATCTATTTTCATGGTCTTCATCTTCATGATTTCATCTACTGGAAATCTTAGCTTTTTTTGTCATCGAAATCATAATTAGTTATAAGAACATATTACCATTGTTGTCGGTTGTAAAACCAAACAACCAAAGTCGGTACAAAGCAGAGGTAGGCCGGATGGATGACAGCAATTTAATGGCATATATTGAACAAGCGTCTATACCTGGCCAGCCTTCGCCAGGTGCAGTTATTTCACTAAATTAATATTGTCTGACAATGTTTTTGTATTATGACATGCTTGTTTTTAGATATGGTAACGCTCCTTGCACAATCATATTTTACAAAAGACTTACACTCAGATTACATATATGCCATTATATGTTCTAAAGGGAAAAACACAACAGCATTCTAAATCAGCTTACAAATTCGTTCAAATATGTGATTTCACTATCAAGTTTATGATGTGTAATAGTGATTAGAAGTTTATGATACCGGGGCATGTCCAATTAAATAATGTGTTGCATAATCAAACTCATTGTTAAGATGTTCTTGAATCCATGTCCAATTCTTTATGACCCAATTAGTATGATATTGTTTAGTTTGAGATTAAAAAAAATCCCTATGAATTAACTTTTGGATTCTTTTTCAAAAAATCTCATACTAATCAGAGTTAAATTATTTTATTATATATTAGATATATTATTTATCTAATTTCTAATGTGAGATTTTGAATTAACATCTTTCATTTTTCTCTTCAAACTAAAGATCGTAGATCATCTTCCTTCAATGAATTATTTCTACAACAGTCTTAATTGCAAAGTTACTTTGAAGTGTTTTGAAGATATTTTTTCCACAAAAGAACTTCTAAAATCTCCTGACTGATCTTCTGCCACATACTTTTCAAAGGATATTTTAGTTTGCAAATTTTTTGCTATCCGGTTCTGATATCAACTGTCAGAGCATCGTTACTGGTTAGTTTCTATCTTACTACTATTATATTAGTTTTTAAAAATAAATTGATTACATGATTAAAATTTAAAGGACAAAATAGAAATGTACCAACAAGATAAAGACACCTGTTTTTCCAGTCTCTGATCATGCCCAAAACGTCTCTTCATAAGGTGACGATGCTCTTTGTACTCTCTCTCTCCCACTATCTCTTATTATACTAATTTCGTAAGAGAGAGACGCATGAAAAGTAAACACCTGCAAATGCTCTCGGAGCATCATTAACCGTGGTTTCTTAGCCGGAGTTTTTAATTTATGATTTGACATTTTTTTTTATTTTTTATATACTTTTCGGCTCAGAGACAGCTTTATATATGTTATTTAAGAGACAGTTCTTTACTTTTCTTAGTTACAATCTAACAAAAACTAAAAACCGTCTCTTAGCCAAAGCTAAGAACTCCAGTCTACTGGAGTTAACGACGGTCTTAGGATTTTCTTGAATCTATGTTCAATTCTTTATGGTTTAATCAATACGGTAATGTCTAATTTGGACCTAAAATTTTTTTTTTCGTAGATTTATTTTTAGATTCCTTCTAAAAGGACATAGTACTAATCTGAATTGAACTTTGATTATATGTTAGACAATATTTGTCCAAACTCCCAAAGCGAAACTTTGAATTAACATCTCTCGTTCACATAACAGCAAGAACTACTTTTGATCTTATTGGTGGAGACGTTAAAAACGTCATATTCAGTCGTCGAAATAAGTGCCAGTTCAGAAATCTCATGTCCATTTGGTTTAGGTGATAATCAAACACCCCTGTTTCATCCTAAGCTGAATCCACTTCTTGTTTCCATGTATTTTTATTCTTTTTGCCATGGAAGCATGTTTTTTAAAAGGCATTCTCTTTGTATTTTTCTAACATTTCATTTTTAATGATATACTAGATTTGGACCTGCACAACCATGCGGGTATTAATTTTCATGTTTATGTATATTTTACATAATTAAATATATTTTAAAGTTACTTATGTATTTAAATGTTTATATATAATTATTTTAAATATAAAAATTTGATAGTTTTCATGCTGTAAGTTAATTGATTATTTCAAATCATCACATATATTTGGTATTTTTATTATATATATTTTAAAAATATTTTTTAATCAATTATTATGGTCATGGTCCATAATTCAAAGCGTTGGATTTCCTTTATCAATATTTTTTTATGTTTATTCATTTAAGATAATAACTATATATATATATAAGTTTAAGATAAATTAATTTATACATGAATTATATAATTTACTAATGTTAACCCGTTCTACCAACATATTATATTTCTAACATAAATTTTTAATGTTTGTGAAAATAAAATATATTAATTTATCAGTTTAAAATAATTTTATCATATTTAGTTAAATACAATGTTTTATTTTAAAATGATAGATATAACTATAAAATAGTAAAATTTGATATAATTTTTTCATTTTATAAAAGATAACTCAGTATATATATATATTAATGTATAATAACATTAATTTCATCACTAATTAAAAAATTAGTGAAAATATTTATATACAATTTTTTGATAATTAAGATATTTTTATAATATTTTTAACACATTTGTTAAGAAAATTAAATATATATATTTATATTTTAAATTAAAAGATATCAAATTATATTATGATTTAAGTAGTTAAAAGATTATATATTAGCATTAAGAAAATAAATTTAATAAAAAAATTAAATGATGATCCAAATAAAAATATCACACATGAATCAAGGTGAATTTGTTAACCAATCCGGGTTTTTAGGAGTCTATGTTATATTAGGAATGATATATTATTAATCCATATTATTAGTAATAAATGAATGATAACTGATTTATATTGAAAGTCCATTTAAAAAAAAAATCACACAAGTTTATGACTTTTATTTTAATATATAAGAAGCGTACTTGGCAAAAGAAAATGGGTTAAAGCAACTCTTTTAAACGAGGATATATCTGCTTATTGTACCCTAAAATAGTGAGAGATCCAATTTCTTTGATAAATGATTCGATATTATTTATATTTTCTGAGAACATTATCGAAAGATATTCGTCGAAATTGATAAAAGATAACCATTAAAGTAGAAAATACGGTTTCAACCAAAATGGATACCGTCGAATCAAAATATGTATTTTAGTAATCAAAACTCGAATTTAAGACAGGTTTAGCCAGATATGCGATAAATTATTATTTTGATAACAAACCCAACAAAATCTGAATATAATCAAAACCGAACTTTAAAAATATTCGGAAAGAATTACCCAAAACCAAAACTCAATTGAATTTGAATCCAGTCTAATTAAACATTTGAGCGTATGATGCAGCGCATCCTAACCTTAACGAACACGTCTTCCTTTTCCTTGTTTGATAAGGAACAAATGTTTTCCTTTTCTCTTTACGTTCTACTTTTCCTTAAATTTTCCTTTTCCTAGATAAGTTTATTTTCTTATTTCTTTAGGCTTGGCTTTCTTATAAATAGTGCTCTAAAGGTTTGTAAGAGACACGATTGATTAAATTAATAAAGAGTTTTATTGCAACCGAGTTTTTTACAAGAAACGTATTCTTGCAAACCTCAAACCTCTGTTTTTCGTGTAGCAAAACAAAGCCTCTTTTCTGATTTTCGTGGAGAAAACCAGAAACCTAACTTGTTTCTCTAGCTTCCCGGGAACGTGAGACTCAAGCTTTCCATCTATCCCTTCCGCTCCATCACTTTTGGTATCAGAGCCTCGACGTTCCTGCCATAGTCATGCCACCGAAATAAAACAAAGACGTTAACCAAGATGACAGGGTTGAATTGCGAAGGACATTACAGGAGATGTAGATTAACATGCATACCTCGATTCAGCAGTCTCATGAGTCATTTCAACTGACTTTACAAGAAGTTTTGACAACAATAGGTCAACACCAGCAACCACATCAACAACAACGCCAACACCAACGACGCGACGAGCATGTTATTGAAGACGATGAGGATATGGTCGACGAGAATCCGTTTGCTCCTCTTCAAGCACAAGTCAATCGGCCTCGTAACTGGGATCGTGGTCCAATGGTCGAAGACCGACGTTGGGAAAACGGATTCAAATCAGACTTACCAGAGTTTACAGGGAGTATCCGTGGAGAAGAACTGGTTGACTGGCTTGTCACAGTTGAAGAAATCATTGAATTTAAACAGGTACC
>NC_027755.1:34985789-35007664 GCF_000695525.1 Brassica oleracea var. oleracea | reverse complement strand
CTCGTACGGTGGACGAATATGCAGAAGAATTCTATTCGCTTATGACACGTAATGAAATTCATGACAGTGAAATTCAGCTAGTGTCACGCTTTATCGGCGGTTTACGGCCCCAACTTCAGAATGCATTGGAACAAATTGATCCCAACACAGTTGCAGAAGCCCATCGTCGTGCGGCATCGTTTGAAAGGCAAAGTAGATCATCATCTACTAACTGGAACTCTTCTGCCAGATTCCGTAATACGACATCTCAAGACCAAACAACGGGTCAAGGATTGAACAATACAAATCCAGAAACAACGCGCGTCCCAGCTTCAAATCGTGCAGCAACATCAACTGAAGAACAAACACTCCGCCGCTCTTCGCGACCGAACGTATTACGTTGTTTTACATGTGGAGAACTAGGTCATATACAAACAGCTTGTCCAAACAAATTGAAACGTGGTCTTTTAATTGAAGAAATTGATCCCACCTATGATGACTATCATGATGATAATGGAGACGAGTTGGGAGAAGACGCTGAACTCGAAGGTGACTCGGGTCCGCTATTAGTAGCACGACGGATCTGTTTAGCACCTCAAGTTTTAGAAGAACCATGGCTGCGTACAAACATTTTGCAGTCTACTTGTACGGTTAAAGGGAAAGTTTACAGCTTCATTATTGATTCAGGAAGTTGCCACAATATAGTCTCTGATTACGCAGTTCGCAAATTGAGCCTTGAGAAGGAAGCTCATCCTCACCCATATAAGCTAACATGGTTGAAAGCAGGGACAGAGGTACGAGTTACCCATCGATCATTGGTGTCATTCTCGATTGGAGCAATTTACAAAGACAAAATTTATTGTGACGTTGTTCCGATGGACGTCGGTCACTTGATTTTTGGGAGACCTTGGCAGTATGATCGTGAGACAACCCATGACGGGAAACGTAACTGCTACTGTTTTGTCTTTGATAATCGTACAATCACACTCTTACCAAAGGAACCCTCTCTTCCATCACCAGCGAATCAAGCTACTTGTCCAGCACCTACTCAGCCGGTTGAGTCTTGTTCAAAACCTGCTTTGATCTGTTCGGTTAGTGCATTTGAGGAAGAGCTACGACAGACTGGTTTCGCTTTGGCTTTACTGTCCGTTTCAGACAGAGCTGTGAGTTCTCAGTCACATAACATGGATTTTAGTCCACTCCTTGAAGAATATACAGATGTGTTTCCAGACGACTTGCCAAAGAAGCTACCTCCGTTAAGAGATATTCAACATCATATTGACTTGGTGCCAGGAGCTTCACTGCCTAATAGACCGCATTATCAGATGAGTCCACAAGAACATGACGAGTTACGCCGACAAGTCGAAAGCTTATTGTCGAAAGGACATATCTGCAAAGTCTCAGCCCATGTGCGTATGTGTGTTGATAGTCGTGCTATCAATAAGATAACAGTGCGTTATCGTTTCCCTATTCCACGCCTCGATGACCTATTAGATCAAATTGGCACCGCTACAATCTTCTCCAAAATTGATCTAAAGAGCGGTTATCACCAGATTAGAGTTCGTCCTGGAGATGAATGGAAAACAACTTTCAAAACTCGGGAAGGTTTGTTTGAGTGGCTTGTTATGCCCTTTGGATTATCTAATGCACCAAGCACTTTTATGCGAGTAATGAATCAAGCTCTTCGTCCTTTCATTGGAAAATTCGTGGTGGTCTATTTTGATGATATTCTTATATTTAGTTCTTCCTTGGCCGACCATCTTGTCCATATTCGTGAAGTCTTGAGTGTTCTACGGAAGGAAAGACTTTTTGCCGCCAAACAAAAGTGTCAATTTGGTACAGACCATGTCTTGTTCTTAGGATATATGATATCCAAAGATGGTTTATCAGTGGATATTTCAAAAGTCGAATCCATCAAGTCATGGCCAGTTCCACGGACAATCTCAGATGTTCGTAGTTTTCATGGTTTGGCGTCATTTTACAGACGGTTTGTTGCAAATTTCAGTAGTATTACGGCTCCAATAACTGACTGCATGCGTGAAGGGAAGTTTGAATGGACGACTGCTGCGAATCAGGCTTTTGAGATCATCAAGACAAAGTTAACAACAGCGCTGGTACTCGTCTTACCCGATTTCTCTCTAACCTTTGAACTCCATTGCGATGCATCAAAGTTGGGGATATGAGCTGTGTTAAGCCAACAAAACCGACCAGTGGCATATTTTAGTGAAAAATTAACAGGAGCTAGGAGTCGCTACAGTACGTATGACATGGAGTTTTACGCAATCATACAAGCTATTAAGCACTGGAAGCATTACCTCTGCCATCGCGACTTTGTATTATTCACCGATCATGATGCGCTTCGCCATCTTGATAGTCAAGTGAAAGTATCTGCTAGACATGCCACATGGAACAGTTTACATTCAGTATTAAACATCAGTCTGGAAAGCTTAACCGTGTCGCTGACGCCTTAAGCCGTCGTCACTGTCTTCTCACGACAATGTTTAATTCAGTCGCAGGGTTTGCATCTTTCGGAGAATTATATGTGACAGATCCTTACTTTGCTCGTATTTGGATCGAAGTGCAGAAGGGTCTTCATCGAGACTTCACGCTACAAGACGGCTTTCTGTTCAAAGGAAACCAATTGTGCATCCCGGATTGTAGCCTACGTCTGCGTATCCTCGATGAGTTGCATTCTGAAGGACATGTGGGACGAGATAGAACGCTTCAACTCGTCACAGAGCGATATTTTTGGCCTACCCTTCGCCGGGACGTGGAAAGATATATTGAACGGTGTCGTGCGTGTCAGCAAGCTAAGGGAAAGGCGTCTAACACATGCTTATATCTCCCACTACCGACGCCTACTCAGCCGTGGACTGATATAAGTATGGATTTTGTGTTAGGGCTTCCACGTACTCAAAGAGGTAATGACTCTATTTTTGTGGTGGTAGATTGATTCTCCAAGATGTCTCATTTTATTCCCTGCAAAAGAACAACTGACGCGGTCTTGGTAGCACAACTGTTCTTTCGAGAAATATTCCGTCTTCATGGCCTTCCTACTTCCATCGTATCAGATCGAGACACACGTTTCTTAAGTCATTTTTGGCGTTCTTTATGGAAGATGCTCAACACAAGCTTGGATATGAGTTCAGCATATCATCCTCAAACAGATGGTCAGACTGAAGTCACGAATCGAGCTTTAGGGAACATGCTACGAAGTCTTGTGGGCGATAACATTAAAGCTTGGGAAACGAAGTTATCACAAGCTGAGTTCGCTCATAATCATGCTAATAATCGAAGTTTGGGTTTCAGTCCATTTTATGTGGTTTATGGCATAGTTCCTCGCGGTCCTTTGGATTTGACTGTCATGCCAGACAAGTCACGACTACATGGACAAGCCGTGGATTTTGTCGACAACCTGCAACTTGTGCACCAACAAGCTCAAACAAATTTGGAAACGACCAAGAGTTCTTTCAAGAAGGATGCAGATAAGCATCGTCGCGAGGTTAACTTTCAGGCTGGTGATCTCGTGTGGGTGGTTCTAACAAAAGATCGATTTCCTGCGCATGAGTATAATAAATTGAAGTCCCGTAAGATTGGACCAGTGGAAGTCATTCACCGCATCAACGCAAATGCTTATAAGCTTCGTCTTCCTGATCACATTCGAACTTCAGATATCTTCAATGTCAAGCACTTATTTCCATACCATGGTGAAAACGAGGTTCCAGATTCAGGGACGAATCTTCTCTACCCGGAGAGACCTAATGCAGCGCATCCTAACCTTAACGAACACGTCTTCCTTTTCCTTGTTCGATAAGGAACATATGTTTTCCTTTTCTCTTTACGTTCTACTTTTCTTTAAGTTTTCCTTTTCCTAGATAAGTTTATTTTCTTATTTCTTAGGCTTGGTTTTCTTATAAATAGTGTTCTAAAGGTTTGTAAGAGACACGATTGATTGAATTAATAAAAAGTTTTATTGTAACCGAGTTTTTTACAAGAAGCGTATTCTTGCAAACCTCAAACCTCTGTTTTTCGTGTAGCAAAACAGAGCCTCTTTTCTGATTTTCGTGGAGAAAACCAGAAACCTAACTTGTTTCTCTACCTTCCCGGGAACGTGAGACTCAAGCTTTCCATCAATCCCTTCCGCTCCATCAGCGCCCATGTCTTTTTTTTTTTTAACACAAGCGCCCATGTCTATATGTATGTATTCTGGGCATATACATAATATGTAGAGGTTTTCAATGCATGTATTATTCAACTATATAAGTTTATCTTCAGGCCGCTTTATCTCTCGGCCTTACAGTACAGCACTACAGCCCATAACAATAAAGCTACCGACATCAGCAAGATATTACTTACAAAGCCACGTAGATCAAAATCAACCGAGTAGCTGCCGCGTGTCGGAGACACACGAGCCACAGTGTACTCCATCTTCTATAAGATCAAACAAATCTCATCGTTCATAAGCAAGAACCCAACAACTATATAGTAGTACAAACAAAAGAAAAATGGAGGCAGAGAAGATACCACCGGCGACGACAACGACGGAGAAGAAACCTGAGCAAGAAGTGAAAAACGACGACTTGCCGACAAACAGTCCTTACGTGGACGAATCTGGTAGCTTGGAAGATTATAAGATGAAAGCTTATGGAGCCCAAGGCCACCAAGAGGTTAAGGCTGGCCTCGGTGGTGGATCTACCGATGCTCCTACTCCTTCAGGTGGAGTAACCACTGCTACTGCTGAGAAAGCTCCTTGAAAGCTTTAAAAATTGTAATAATGGGTTTCTTGGATCGTCGAGAAATGTACCAAGATTTGTAGCCACTTTATCCAAATAATAACTTATCCCAGTTTCGTTGGTAAGGGTTATGTATTTTAACTAAAATGTAATTGCATGTATTACTATAATTTCCAAGTCTCATAAGCTGAAATAAATATTATCATATGTTACTTACGAAATGTTTGTAACGATTATGTATCTAATACGATCTTATTTCCGGTTCAACTTCCACTATAACCATCAGATAGTTTAGTCGGTCATATACGGAACCCAAGCGTAGAAGACGGTGGGTCAGTAAAGTACGATATTTTTGTGGACGGTGGAATATATTTCTTTTTATTCAGGTAGTGGGGCAAGTGGCTGGCTTGTGAGATAGCCACACAAACAGTGGACTTGGTCTCCCTGAAATAAATAAATGGCAAATATGTGGCTCACAATTGATGCGTAGTCACTAGAGAACGTATATATCAAATAAAATCAGTTCAATATATTACTTATAACTAATTAAATAAGTTTTTGAAACATTGAAATAATTAAATGGTTGGTTAAAAGTTAGAACTAGTAATAATTCATTTTAAAAAACTGACCTAAGGTTTTGATTGATTCTGTCTATAAGTGTTTCTATTAAAAAATTGTATTCCCGGTTTATAACGGAGAAGGTAATAAATTCAAATAACTTTACAATTCAAGAGTTAAATGGACAGTGTAGCCCTTATATGCAGAGGTGGGCACGGATAGTACCATATTTTTCAGTATTTATGAATTGTTTTGTATTTTATGGATATTTAATTTTTTGATTAGTTTATCTCAAAAAAATATGGATATTCAGTTTTTCGGATATTAAAAAAATTATAGATATTTACAAATATTCACAGATATTTACGGATACTTTATTTATTTTATACAATACAAGTAATCTATAAAACATTATAGAAATTAGTTTTCCTCTTAAAATAAACTTTATATAATATAAAAGATAAACTAAAAATTGATGAAACAATGTGTTTTGTGAATTTTAAAAATTAATACATTTCTTATAAAACAAATATTTTTAGAAAAATGTAGTTTTTTGTTAAAGATTTTAATTTTTTTTCTTAATTTTATATTTTATAAGTAATTTTATATATAAATTATATGTTAAAATAATAGTTGTATAAGGTCATACACTTAAAATTCTATATTTAGTCATAGATAAACCGGTGCGGATATCCGCCTCTAAATTTTTTAGTATTTATAATTTGCCTCGTTTTTAACAAATATTATTTTTAATATTTGTTTTGCTTCGGAGACTTACGCATATCCGAATTTTTCAGATCGAAACGAATAACGAATCAAATCAAATTTAACCGATAAAATGCTCATCTATTAGTTATATGTACACATAGTTTGGGCATATCAGGCCGAAATTTTCATGTTTAATTTGGTTTGAGTCGATTAAACCTGCTTTTCCAACGCATCATGTCTCTGATAATTGGACCTGACTTTTGGGCTTGGTATTGAAAATAACAATCGATAACAGTTCTTCCATAACAAATGGAAAATCTATGTATAGTGGAGGAAGTCTCCAATTTAAAGGTTCTTAGCTAAGTAAACCCATGCAATTCTCGTATTTTGTCAAGTTCAATGCATGACAATAGATTTGGAAGCAAAGTGTTCCATGCTTAAGAGACAAAAACTCATGGAGTAAAGATGGAGTGTCTCTTATCACCTTTGCCTCCCCTCTATTTGGGCCATTCTTGGTTTGAATTTTCATCTCTTTTTCTAATAGGATTATGACCATCATTATCTAGCTTAGTCAGAGCCTATGATCCACGCTGCATGTAAGGATCCTTACCCTGATGTGCTCATGGGTTTGTTACTTTTATTTATTTGATATGAAATATTATTGTAAAGCATTCCCAATCCATTGTTATTTCTACATTTAAATGTTATGATAGAAGAAAACATGTTCCAACATATTTCCACTTCCTTTAAAATATAAATTTTTATTTTTATCCTAAATATATATGTAAAAATAACATTCTTCAATTATTGTTATATTTTTATTTTGAAAATGGTCTTTTAAATTTTACTTTTATAGTTAAAGCTAAAACAAATATTTTAACCAAAATATAGTTTCGTAAAAATAGAATTACACTTTTTTATTTACATAATGGTATTTTAAAAAAAATTAGTTTAAACAAAGTCACATTTTTATGAAAATTTTGCAGAAGTTAAAAGTACATAGAGTTAATTTTCAATTTTCAATTTTCAAATATAAAATATATTTATTATAAAAAAAAATGTAATATTTTTAGAATACTTTTTTTGAGAAATACATTGAAAAAAAACACATCTATTTTAGAATTAATTAATATCTTTTCTAAAAAAATAGAGGAATACATCGTACATGGTCTTTATAGCTCATGTACTCAGTTGCATATTTTCATAATTTTATAGTTACTCAGTTGCATATTTTCATAATTTTATAGTTACATTTACATTAAGCATTCAAAATCCAAAATTTCCCAAGGATGGCAGGGGAATGGCAGGGGAAAGTTGCTGCAGGAGGACGAAGCTTGGATGCACATTCGAGCTCATCTTTGATCGTTAGTGCTCAAATGGAGATTAGTGCAAGTATGACACTTGCAAAAGCATGTAGGTAGGGATTCATTCGTTTCTCATGCATTATAGCAAACATTGGTGACCCTTCTTAATTCAAATCTTAAAATGGTTAATGGAATTTTCATAGATTTTACATATAGTAGGATTTTTGTTTACATAGATCTTTGAAATAAACAGATACAATAATTATTATTTTTTTTGAACTGAACAATAATTGTTGGATAGCTACCATTGAATTTTTACCCAGAGAAATTCAGAAAACATTACTCATGAAATTTGGACATGGCATACATATTCACACAATGAAGACCAATACTTTATGCTATATATTAAGATTTGTGAAAATTTAATTGGATTTCATGATTTGAATGTGTTCGAGCCTTCGAGGATTAGAGCAGAAGACGTTGACAAATAAAAAGAGAGCAGAAGACAAGAGCGGCACCCCTGCTGATGGCTATCTTGCATTTTAGAGCAAATTGAAAACTAAGAACATGTGTGGTCGACGATTAGACATTAATATGCTAATCAAATGTTAAAAAAAGAAGAAAGCAATAAACAACAACATGCAGAAAGGACAAGAACCATAACTCAAAAATAGGCTAAAAAGTGACGATAGGTAGGTGTAACATGGCATATTACCAACGCGGTGTTGGTCCAGTTGTTTTGTAGAAGTTCGGTTCCCTAGGTTTAATCTGTGTATTAGGAGAGGATTAACCAATCTATTTTTGTTTCTGGCTTCCGAAATTAGTTGGATCCTTACGATCCGGATAATACAGGTCATCCAAAAAAGCATGGCATATTGTGGTGTATATATATACATAAACTTACGAGAATTAATTATCTATATCTTGAAGATGCATTTTTTTTTTGTCATCCGTTGTTTCATTCATTTCAAACTAGAAAAGCCAAAAGGCATGTTACAACGACACCAATTCTAGAGCCTAGAACCAACGGTTTAGAGATATAACCTCAGAGCCATAAGCCGGCGATTGCACATAAGCAATCCCGGAAACAAACCACATTAGAAAACACTTAAACTAATATGCAAAGACTACACGAACATAGACAATACCAAAGACTGAACACACTAGAGGAGACTCAAACCCAGCCAAAGAGAGAAGTGACACCGGCCTGATAGAAATGGATAATCGTTGCTGTATGTAGATTGCGTCTTATATGCGCCTGAGCCCCACTAATCTCCTCCAAAGCCAACTAAACTCGCCATTGGACTTTGAAACAAGGTTACCACGCACCTTCTACACGCTTCCGCTCCACTCACCGGCTTGAAGATGCATTTATTTTCCGGTTATTTGTGCATAAATATCTTTAGAATTAGTTGTAGTTGAACTGTAATTGTCAAAAGATATTCGACTTCTCGAAAAGTGATTTATGATATTTTGCGAATGATTGTGGTGATTGTATGGTCTGTAAATAAGTTTTGGTGTTTTCCGAAAAAACGTTGCAAGGAGTGAGACTGACGGACCAAGAGAATAAATATGGGAGCCTAATGACCACCGTAGGTGGTTGGGAGTGTTACAACTGATATCAAAACTGTCGTGCAAGGACATGGTGTTGTGTGAGTAGAGATGATTGTAAATTCTGTTTTTCCTTTGTATATGGTTGATGCCCATTAGCCGTAGTCGATCATTGCAACTGTCCATCCTCCTACCTTCCAACTTCCACATTCGGTTCGTGTAAGTGTAACTAAACTATAGAAGAACCCGTTTTACTAAACTGAGAAATAACAGCATATCCTGGGCCCCCAGACATGGCCTTTCAAATTCACAATAAAGAACATTTAAGTATTTAACACTCTGCTCCAACGGCTAATAATAACCGTGGGTCCCTTCTATTACATCAGCGGTCCAGATCTCTTAAGCTTCGTCAATCTATAAATACAGATGCACACAAGTGAGCTTTTATCTTCACTTACACTTAGTCTTGTCTAAACCCTTCTTTCTCTCAACTAATTTCTTAATTATGGATCTCAAATTTCTCTTAACGGTTACACTAGTCGTCACTTTCTTCGCCGGTGACGTTGATGGCCAATCTCCGGCAGTTTCTCCGACCAGTTCTCCTTCTAGATCGCCTCAAAAGCCTATATCCACAGCTCCCGCCATTTCTCCTGCTTCTCCGTCTCCGATATCCACAGCTCCCGCCATTTCTCCTGCTTCTCCGTCGCCGATATCCACAGCTCCCGCAATTTCTCCTGCTTCTCCGTCGCCGATATCCACTCCCACAGCAGCTCCGGCGAAGGGTCCAGCAGCATCCCCTTCCATCGAGGCTCCTAAATCCTCTGCTTTGGCTCCGGCGAAGACTCCAGCAGCTTCCCCTTCCTCAATTGAGGCTCCTTCCTCTTCCGTGCCAATGACGTCTCCTCCTTCTCATACACCTGAGGTCTCTCCACCGGCTCTTTCACCAGAGGCTGATTCTACTCCGACCCCTTCACCGGAAACTGATTCTCCTCCGGCTCCAGTTGTTGCGCCGTCAGCCCATGCCCCGGCTCCAGCTCCGAGCAAACATAAGAAGACTAAAAAGACAAAGAAGCACAAGAACGCGCCGGCTCCAGCTCCGGCTCCGGCTCCTGAGCTTCTAAGCCCGCCTGAACCGTCCACGGAAGCTCCTGGACCAAGTGATGCTTTCGCTCCCGACACGGCCGACGATCAGGTAACATTAGTGTGATGTATGATTTTAACTTCTTTAAAATTAATCCGTAATGATCTTGTGGAAATTATTTATTATAAATGCTTATATATAATGAAAATGTGTTTTCTGGTTAGGTTGTATTTTTTTAATAAAATTGAAACGGATTGTTTTTGATGAATGCAGAGTGGAGTAGAAAGAACAGCTGTGATGCAAAATGTGGTTGTGGGAGCTGTGGCAACAACAGCATGGGCTCTTCTCGCGCTGGCCTACTAATAAATTTTTGGTTTATTATGCTTTTATGTTTCAACAGCTCTCTTGATTATTTTTCTAAATATTTTTTACCTAGCATACCGTTGTCTGCCTCGTTACAGCTGCTCACATAATTTATCAGTATTTGATATACAATTTGGGTTTTTACGTTGTACAAATAAATCCATTTTCCTTTTTCGTGTGGATCAAACTAGAACGAATATTCTAAATTTTGGTGGTATTCTTCATGATCATCCTATTTCAGCGCGGATGAGTATTTTTTTTTTTTGAATTGAATTTAAATTTATTCAAATCAAAAGCCTTTGGTTTACATCAAGTGCATCATGTTTTGAAAGCATAAAACAAAACTTTGCTAAAAGACTTTGATGATGATTGGTTGGACTCTAGCAAGAGACTTTACCTTTAATTTTTATCTACGGCCTTAAAAACCACCAATCATATTTTAAATTAGTTTTTAAAGTTACAACAAAAAAATTAAAGTTACATCCAAAAAACAAATAAAATAGCTGTAAAAGTCTTATTTTCTAAAACTTCATCTTTTTGGCTGTAGAAAATTTTAAAACTACATCTCTTAAAGCTAAATCAAAAAATCCTACAGACTAAATTCTAAAATAATTTTTCTACAGTTACAGCCTAACCAATCACCCCCTTTATAAATTTCTATATGCTTATATTCCTTGTGGCAAACCAAAACCTTAATCCTTCTTCATACTTGTTGTTTCCCATTCTTTGAATTGTTGTGAATCTGTTTCTGATGTTCTTATCCAGCAGATGAACAATTCTCTGCATTGAAGAAGGTTTATCTCCATGCCGCCTTGAATTTCTTTCACGCCAGATAGTATATAGAGCAGCCTGAAACACATATTGAAGAGTGAACTTTGGAACTCTCTGTTGCGGAGTTGCAGAGATGAGCTGCAGGATCTCATGCCATTTCCCTGTATAATACTCTCTTAGGAATCGTTTTGTGAGTGTCTTCCATACTTCTGCGGAGAATTGACATTCGAAGAATAGGTGCTCTCTTGTTTCTACCGGTTCGCGACAGAACACACACTCTGGATTAATGTTCACACTCCACTTAAGCATTCTACTCCCTGTTGAAAGCCTATCATGCATCGCCACCCAATGTATGAAAGCATACTTTGGTGTTGCATAGTTATACCATACTGCCTTATCCCAACCACAATCTGTATAAACTTCTTTTATCATCATCTATGTTCTCTTTGTCGAGAATATTGCTTTATATTGATCATCTCGGTGTTTCCATAAAGCAATGTCTTTCTCCTGTGATACGTTTGATTACTGTATATCAATCACCTCTTCTATTATGTTCAGAATTGGTACTCTATGCCTTCTTCTTCTACGCCCATGTATAGCTTCATGTACTGTTGCATTAGCTGGTATACCCATATCAATGAACCCTCTGTTGTCACAGATATCCCACAACCTCGCCATCGATGACCAAGAATCATACCAAAATGAAGTTGTCATCCCATTCTTTATATCAACTCGGTGAAGTCTTGTAACAATCTCCCGGTATTTCAAAAGTTTTCTCCAAACCCATGATCCATGCTGAGTTGTTTTTACCATCCATAAAGATCATTTCCTGATCAAGTAGACTTTGATCCAATTTACCCATAGTGAGTTTGCAGAAGAGAGAATTCTCCATATCAACTTTAGACAACATACCAAATTTGATTCTTTCAACGGTTTAATCCCTAAACCTCCTTCACTCTTCAATTTACAGATTTCATGCCAAGAGATCTTTGCCTTACGGTCTTTTAACTTTGGCTCCGACCAAAGAAAAACTGCACAAAGTCTTTCTATTTCCTTTAGACATTCACTAGGCAGTTTAAATGCAGCCATCTAAAAGTTAGTAAAACTAGTAATGACTGAATTTAGCAGTTGCAACCTCCCCGCATATGATAGGAACCTTCTTGTCCATGAACTTATTCTCTTCCTTATCTTTTCCACCAAAGGTAAAAAATCACTCATTTTTTCTAATTTTCTAATTGATGTTAATCTTTAACAATTTAGATATCCGGATAAAATCTATATCATTAATTGAAACTCATGTAAAAATGCATCATTGCAGGTAGCTCTTATGATTTGCTGGGGGTAGTGAGTTTTAATATTTGTTTTCCTCCACATAATTTATAGATTTTCAATTTTTAGGATCAAATCAAAACGAATGGAAATAAAACAAATTAAAATGATATTTTTCTCATTCTTAGGGCCCGACTGATTTAAACGCAGCGGTTGCGGTTGCAGGTGCGGGAGTTTGCGGATGTGGGTGGTTGCGGTTTCAAGCGTTATTAAGCGTTTTGTATGACTGATACAACGTTTAAAAATTGTTGTGTTTGTGGGATATTTGTAACTGGTTGATTATAAGATATTACATCGGTTTAATAATAAATTACCCATATTAACATATTATAACATTACAAAAAAATAAAAAAACATACTATTGTAATAAAATATAATAATTATCAATATAATATGATTAATAAAAATAATAATTTTTATTTATAAAATTTTTATTAGTTGAAAGTTATAATTTTAATAAAAATTGTTTTGAAGATTTATATTAAAATATTAAAAATATATTTTATTTTGTTTTATATATGTGTGTATATAAATGTTTAAAAATTCTACTAAATAGGTAGTTTAGTTTTTTATAAAACAAATTATTATACTGTTTGTGAATTTTAATTAATATATAAAATATGTATATATTTTATTTATAATATTTTCATTTTAAAATTTTAATTTTAAAATATTAATTTTAAAATTTTAAAATATTTTTGAAAATAATTTTATATTTATTTTTCCACCTGCAACCGCCCGTAAACGCAAACGGTAGCTGGAACCAGCTTTTGATTTTAAGAGGTGCAGAGCGGTTTGAAGCGATTTGGAGCGGTTTGTATGATTGTTTCGAAACGTTGTCAACCGCTACCAACCGCAAAAGCTGCGTTTGCGGATCGTGGCGGGAGAACCAGTCAGACCCTTAGTTTTGGTATGGTGTAGTCATTTATGGTGTTTTGTGTTTAGGTTTTAACTAGAGGGAGTCGTATCGTATCACGAAACCTCCATATTCTGCCAAATTTCGTCCGTAACGATCTATTTAGCAATGGATCCGATCTCTTCATTGGCCGACCGACAAATCTGTTGTTATCTCATTGTCAACAAACACTTCTGCTTTTCTTTTATGTAAAGACAAAACGTTAAAAAGTAATAACTAGATTTGACATAAGGAAACAAAGATGCATACTTTTCAATTTTCAAATGGACAAAGACACAACACAATACTGATGGAGAAATCACCACAAAACAAAGTCTATCAATGGTTAAAATACTCACTCAATTCACATTCACTGCTACATTGTTTACTTCAGAAACTTACAAATAAGAAAAAACTTCTAATTCCAAATCAAAGTTTTATTCCGGGGGAGTATCAATCGAAAATCAAAGAATGCAGATAATCAAGAAAAATCTTGGGTATATAAATTATTTGCAGACGAAACCTCTTTTGTACAAAATCACTACTTCAGTAAGAATGACAAACACAAAACAGGCACCGAGGAACCAACCATCATCAATATCATCAGCCACGCCCTGCATTTCCATGGCGTTGGTTCCTGAAGTAACTGAGCAATGCCTGTGCCTGACAAGTCACAACATCCTCCAAAAACATTAGAACAACATCAACGAGGAACATGAAATCTTTTATAAAGAATGTACCTTTTCTCTGGCCCTTGGAGTACCAGACTGCGAGAGAGCAACGAGAGGAGGAACAGCTCCTTCTTGAAGAACCATGTTGCAGAACCTCCCACTGTTGGTCGAAAGCTGAAGCAGAGCCGCCGCTGCGTTTTCTTTCCCTCTAGCTGAACCCAACTCAACCACCTCCACAAGAAGACCAATCCCACCTTCTTGACCAATAGCGTTTCTCCCTTCAGGGATCGTAGCAAGGTTAGCCAAAACAGCAACCGCTTTATCCACCATCCCAGCCGCCGGGTCCATCAGATCAATAAGATACCTCACAGCCCCAGACTGCACAATCGTCCCCTTGTTCTCCTGATGTATCGACAGGTTAAACAACGCAGTAGCAGCGTCTTTCTTACCCCGAGGGGTGCCGTTACCTAGAAGATCCACAAGAGGCGCTATTGCACCGGACTGACCGATCTTAATCTTGAGCTCTTCTATCACAGAGAGGCTGAAGAGTGTAGCAGCTGCGTTCTCCTTTGCTTCAGAGCTACCGTTCTGGAGCACGTGGATGAGCGGCTCGATTGCGCCAGCTTGAGCGATTAAACTCTTGTTGTTGTCGTTGATGGACAAGTTGAGAAGAGCCGTCACAGCGTTCTCCTGTGTAGCTGAGTCTGTTGAGTGAAGCAGCTCCACTAATAAGACGATTGCTCCAGAGTTCCCTATTACTATCCTGTTATCCATGTTGTGCTTAGCTAGCAACCTTATCTCAGCTGTTGCTTGTCTCTGAACATCCAGCGAACTGCTTTTCAACTCCTCCACAAGCTTCTTAACTTGGTTTTCGACCTCGATAAGATCACGCCTCGTCTCACTCGAAGGCGCTGAAACAATCCTCGAGCCGAGCCTCTCCGAAGGACGACGCCAAAACTGGCCACGGCTGCGTCTATCCATAAATTTTGGGGAGAAATCGGAGAGGTCTCGCCGAGGAGGTGCTGCTGAAGTGGTTGCTGCAGCGAGGGGACCTGATCTGATTTCTCCCGAAGCATCGCTGCTGTAAGGTGTGGCGTGAGGTGACTCTTCTGAGTTCTCGTTAGCGTCTGCTCTTGGAGAGTCCTCATTAGAAACTGAGCTAGCGGCGGAAGGGGACCTGAGATGGTGGTGATTCTCAGATGTTTGTCCGTTTTCCACTGAGCCTCGTGTGGTGGAAGATACAGATGACCTTCCCGGTGCATCTGTCTTCATTTCTCTAGAGTCGTTAGACCTGACTTCATAATCATGTAGTGAAGAAGTGTCCAAGGCAGAAGCAGAACGTGAAGGAGAGGGAGAAGGATGAAGGTTGGAGGATGAGGGCGGCTTCACCGTCTCACCAGTAGAAGCATCCCAATCATTTGACTTGTTGCTAACTCTATGAGTAGAAACACTGGGAGCAGACTCTGTACATGACAACAGAGGAGACAGCTCGTTTAAACTCGTTGACTTGTTAGGATCAGGCAGCTTGACATCGTTTGTCTCACACCAGTTAGCGATCAAGGCCTTGACGGTGTAGTTGGGAATCAGAGTCGTGTGAGTCAGAGTCTGCCGAGTCTTGGGACAAACTTTCAAACCCAAATCAATCCATCTCTTGATGAAGGCCTTCTCGTACGTCTGTCCTGACGAGACAATCACCGGATCAGTCATGACCTCAAGGGACAGAGGGCAAAAGAAGTCGGCGAGAATGGCGACGGTAGACGTCTGAGTCTGTTTGATGAGAAGAAGACGCTCGTGCATGCGGTTAACGATGACAATCAACTGGTCAAGGAACTCGACTTCAGCATTGTTCTCAGACTGCTCAGCGATCTCTTTCTGCCTCTCGAGAGCAACAGCTTCGATCAGAATCTCCTGGTTTGATCTCAGGCCAGTGTTCTCTCCAATTGTCACCAGGACGTCGGGGGTGGGTCCAGCCCCATCTCTCTGATCCCTTAGAGCACCGTCAATGACGGAAGATATTTCTTCGTAACTAAGCTGTTTAACCTTCTCTAGACATTGCTGCAATTATCAAAATTTGCAAATTAACCCCCATTGGTCAATACTCAATAGCTAATGTAAATGCAAGACTCCTAAAGAGAAGGTGGTACCTCGAGGGAAGGTGGAGTGAGGTCATCAGGTAGGTTGCTCTCAAAAGACATGAGAAAATGGAAAGTATCGACAATAGTTTCACGCATCTTTGGTATTAAAGATTCGATTTGGAGGACCTAATAATAGTAAGAAGATAACTTCATCAACAAAAAGATAAATCAGCAACCAAAGCCTTATAAATCAAATATCATAAGGAAACATTGAAACTATACTATAAAACTTCTTAATCAAAGAAAGAATGTGTTCAGAAACATACGAAATAGACTTTGCTGGAGAAAGCGTGCCAACTTCTGAAGAGATCGATGGAGTGATCAACGTCCTGAGTCAGGTCATCAAACGATTTGCCGATTCTCTCATCGGAAACGAGATCGGAGTTGGTAGCAGCAGCATCAGCTACGGGTTTCAAGACTATGAGCAGCTCTTCGACTCTCTTGTAGTACTTTTCAAAAGGGTCTAAATCGATGTGTCTCGAAGACGAGAGGTTGAGAAAGGAAGAGATACTGTCGACGAGAGCTGACGTTCCCATTTCTCCCACCCTGAAACAATCAAACAAAAACCATTACGAATTTGATGAATGGGTCTATCGAAAGGCAAGGGCTTTGACGTAGAGAGAGAGAGAGAGAAGGAAAAAAGGGGGAAAATTAGAAACCCTAAGAAGATAGATCGAAACTAAAGAGAGAGAGAGAGAGAGAAGAAGAAGAACGTACGTGCACGTGACGAAGATGAATAGTCCCAGCAGGAGGAGGAGGAGATATCAATCTGTCTCTCTATGTCTCGATCGATCTTCTTCCCTCTCTAGCGCAAATCTTCTTCTTCTCCTCTCTGTAATTTTTTCTTTTTTGTTTTGTTAAGCTTATATCTTATTATTGGTGTAGATTTGCAATATTTACTTATCTTTATGAAAAAAATATATTAAATTTTTATTCTTTTCATTGTCAAGTTTCATATTCATACATGCTTCAATGAGATAAACCGCTGCATCTAACCAGTATGGTTGCTTTGCTGTACTTGAACAATTCCTCCATGGTTGGAGTTTTAAGTTTTATTTATAAAAAGTTGGTTTGATCAAAAAAAACAATATGCTTCAATGAGAATAAGTGTGGTGGTAATCCTCAAGTTGAACAAACCTTTAGATGTGAGTAAGCTTTATTATAAATACCAACAACAATAACAGATGGTGAAATGATCTTATTAATTCTCCCATCTCTCGGACCGAACTACTTATACATTGAAGAGCTTTCTTTCACAAAACCAAGAACTTCTTATTATATGATACATATTATACAAAACACTTAAGCCAAGCAAACGCAATTATCCTACTGATCCAAAAACAAAACAGAGTTACATTGTTTGGTTTGGTCCCCCATCCATTCTCATCAACTAGACTCTGCTTTAGAGCGGCACGGAGTGAAATTAATGCCACGACCAATCAGGTAGACTATGAACGCACCATACGAAGCCGTGAACACACTCACAAAACCGGTATAGACGACGCCACTAACCTCCGAGGTAAAGAACTCAAGCAACAGATAACCGTTTATCATTATCACAAGCGCAGCAACAAGCCAAGCGACTGTCTGATACAAAGGACCGATTTTGAAACTACCCATGATCTGTTCCTTGGAGACCAAACACAGCAACGGAATGAGCGCGAACGGGATCTGAATGGACTGAAGCACGTTAAGCCACTCGTTCAAAACATCCAAAGTAGCTTCAGACGAATCAAACACCAGAGCGACGATCATGGTCGGAACGATCGCGCAGCTGCGCGTGATCAAAGCCCTCAGCCACTTCTTCATCTTGAAATTCAGAAACCCTCCCATGATGAACTGCCCCGCGTAGGTGCCCGTGATGGTGCTGCTCTGCCCAGCGGCTAGCAGCCCTATCCCCCAGATGTACAGTATCGGGAACACCCCGCCTCCGTACTTGTCCTGGAGGTACTGACCCGCGTTGACCAGGCCGATGCTGTCGGCCAGGTCGGTGTTGTAGAAGCCTTTGGCGAAAACCGTCGTGACGAAGAGGTTGATCATGAAGGAGACGGCGAGAGCGATCGTGGATTCGATCGTGTAGTAGTTTATAGCTTCTTGGACTCTGTGCTTCTGCCGCTTGTCGACTTCACGGGATTGGACGAGAGCTGAGTGGAGGAACACGTTGTGCGGCATTATAATGCAGCCCACGACTCCGACCGCTTTTTGTATTGTTCTTGTGCTTAGCTTCGGTACCAATATGCCTGCAAGAAGAGGGAAACTACACTTCTTTTAGAACTTACAAGTGAGAAAATGGATAACGAGAGTGAAGAAAGCCTAACCAACGAGAAGCTCAGAGCCACTTGGTTTGGCTTGACCGAACATCCAAGCGAATGCCACCGCCATTGTTCCGATTAGAACCGCAAAAACCGCCTCGAGTTTCCTGATTCCGTAGTTCTCAAGAAACAAGAAGACGAAACTGTAACCAAAAACACACACATTTATGAATCAGTGACACAAGGAGAATGGTCAATTAGTAGCTTAAGCAGAACCTTTGATGCTCCAAAGTATCCATAGGTTGAATTAGCTACACATAACGACAAAAAGTTTCAAGTTTGAACAAAGCTAATGAGACATTTAATGCTTAAAAGGTTAATAAACACATCAACCAATGACACAAGGAGAGACACAGAGAATGGTCAAAAGGACACAAGGAGACACATAATCTCAATTTTGACGATGAAGTTGTGTAAGAAATTAATGGTCAATGAACAGTTAAATGAGACGTTTGTTTCAAAAAGGTTAAAACTTTAAATGTTTATTACCAGTCGAGAGCTGTAATAACGACACCAGCCCAGAGAGGGAAGATCCCATTGGTCAGAATCTGGATAGCGATGGCACTTCCAATGACTTCTTGAATATCAGATCCAATCAAAGCCAACTCAGCCATAACCCACAAAACCATACCCGCCCAAGTCGGATACTCTTCCCGGCAAAGCTCCGCCAAGTGACGACCCGTCGCGACGCCGAGCCTCGCCGATAAAAGCTGAACCAAAAGACCCATCGCCGTCGCCCACATAAGCAGCCAAAGAAGTGAGTACCCCGCGACGGCCCCGGCTTGGAGATCTCCTTCGAGGTTTCCCGGATCGAGAAACGCAATGCTCATCAGGAACCCGGGTCCGGTGAACAGCCATAGCTTCCTCCAGGAGAACGGCGGTGCGCCGCCGCATCCGACGCCGTGCTCGAGGTCTCTCTCGTCGTCGTCCTCGTCTCTCGCGATGTGGACTTTCTCCGCCTCGTCGTACGCCGTCTCTTCTTCTTCTTCTTCTTCTTCGTGGACCTCCTCGTAGATTCCCTCGGTTAGAAGCGGACGATCGTTCTCGAGCCGTGACATCTTTTTGCCGGTGACTGTTTCTGTTTCGCTTTCTTTCTTTTGTTTTATTGGGTGGCTTGTTACGTCTTTCTTACTCTCTCATTTACTCAGCACGTATATATATATAATATGCATACGTTTCATAACATTCTCTTCATATTTGTCACACAAGTGAATTTTTAGAATGAGTAATCCATAATATTCTCTTCATATTTGTCACACAATAATCAATGATTTTTTATAATAAGTAATCCATAATATTCTCTTCATATTTATCACATAAACATCAATGAAACAATGTATTTAAAAAAACATATTTATAATCATTTAATTTTGGTTGTGGTATCAGATAATCACCTGCATATTATAGCAGAAGTAAAAAAGATAACTGATGTGTGGTGAGAAATAGTTCTAAAAAAAATGTTTTCACCCTGTATAAAAATAATTCAAAAAGTTCGTATTTTACATTGAAAAAAATAAATTATATTCTATAAGATAAATATTTACATATTATATATTTTAATAGGGTAAATAACAAAAAAATCACCAACTTCAAAAGCCAAAAATACTGATATTTTAATAGGGTAAATAATAAAAAAATCACCAACTTGATAAGCCAAGAAAAGTTACGACTTTGTTGTTAGTTTTTTTTTTTTTTTTGCTCAACGACATTTCATTTCCCCAATTCTGGGTACAAAGGTTAGAGCATGATTATCGAGTGAGGGTTTCTAATTTTTTTTTTTTTTGGTTTTATCTGATTTAAAGAAAAACAAAATTAAAATGGAGCCAATCGCGGGCCGCCACGTGTCGTGGGACCCGCAAAATAGTGTAATAAGCTAGCCAAGAGCGATCTGTAACTATGAACTTTGGAGACCGTTTTTTCAAAAAAACGTGGGCCCACACCTTTATTTGATGCAGAAACCCATTTTGGGTTCCGCGATAAAGGTGTTGTTAGACCATGATTAACCCGGGGTTTTTAGAGTGGGTTCTTAGGCCATGATTATCCCTAAGGTTAGTTTAAAAAAAAAAAATTAAAAAACAAACCAATCGCGGGCCGCCACGTGTCAGTGGGACCCGCGAACAGTGTAAGAAACTCACTAAGATCGGTTCTTAATTAGTAGTTTTTGTAACCGATCCTTAAGGGTTTTGTGGGGGCCCACGCACTAAAAAACCCACTAAGGACCCCGGATAATCATGCTCTTAGACCATCATTATCCGAGAAACCCCATTTTTTTTTTCATTTTTTTTTTACTTTTTCGAATTTAGAAAAAAAAAATTAAAAACGAATCAATCGCGGGCCGCCACGTGTCAGTGGGGCCGGATCAGTGTAAGAAACCCTTAAGGACCGACTACTATTTGGTAGTTTTGGTAACTGGTTTCTTAAAAAAAAATGGATCCTACGCGGGATCCACACGCTAAGAACCCCTCTAGTATCCTTGGATAAAGATGCTCTTAGCGGAAGTTAAGAAACAGTTTCTTAACTTCCGCTAAGAACCGCATCCTAAAAACTCCGGGTTAATCATGCTCTTAGGGGTAGGATTCTTAACGTAATTTAAGAACCGGTTCTTAAATTAGGCTAAGAACTCCACCCTAATAATCCCTATTAATCATGCTCTTATGACCACACAAGATTTCTACCACGTATACAAGTAGTCTAGTTCCACCCTGATTCACTACTTGGAACCAACGCAACCTATCATCCTTCATTGTGTGTTTTCAACCACAGTGGGATGAAATCACTCCACGACCTGAAGCAATCCACCCCTTCAACCACCTAAAATTCGACCTCATGGTACAATTTACTAACACAACCGGAACCAAGAACAACCCCCGAACCAATTAAAAACAAACTAAATGATCCTAAAGCTTGGCTTCAAAGTACATAGTCACTTAGCTTCTTCACCATAGGTGCATTATCGAGGGAGTCTCATCCTGCTGGTCTTCCATCACTGTGACCCTCAGCCTAAAACACACATGAGATCCGAATGAAAGTCGAGCTTCAGCTTCAAAAAGCGCGGGTTGGTGTATCTAATACGAGCTTTAGAGAAGCGGTGCCATCCATTGGTTGTAGCTTTCTGCTCTGGGGAGTAGAACCACCACCACGAAACACCACTAATGTAATCTCGTGTTGTGTACCTTGTCCACATGAGTCGTGATTCGTGTGATCTCCGAGAACCGGTACTTATACCTGGAGATCCTTCTCTGTGTGCTAACCGTCACAAACCTTCTCCGTTTATCTCACCGTCGCTGAACCGGAGTCACCGGAGATCTAGAAAGGGGAAAATCAGATCTGGTTTCTCCGTAAGCCCTAAAAGCCGACTCCTTTCCACACCACCGTCACGTTGGTCTCGCCGCTACTCCAGAGCTTACCGGATCTCACCACCGTTTGTCTCAAGAACGAAACTTAAGGCGGATTTGCCGAGCATCGAGCATCTCAACCAGCATCAA
>NC_027755.1:34959119-34985622 GCF_000695525.1 Brassica oleracea var. oleracea | reverse complement strand
GGGGGGGGGGGGGGGAGCAAAAGAAAAAAGAGAGAAGGGAGAAAGAGGAGGTCTCCGTCTCCGGAATAAACCGAGCCGGAGTTGGAGTTTTGCCGTTAGAGAGAAGCGAGAGCTTTTGTTTTAGAGAGAGAGTTTAGAGAAGTGACTGGATTTGTTGTTAGCTTTTATCACACAAAAAGGAAATTCTCTCCGAAAATATTAAACTAGATTTTTTAGAGTACACAACAAATGAATTATCAAAATATGTTAGGTAAAAGATCATTCTATCGTTATTTTATAGATATATAAATATAAATATAAATAATTAAGTAAATAGATAATAAAACATAATACTTTTATTATTATTTTTGAATAAAACGTTTTTGAATTCAAACTTTTTATATTTGTTTCTAAAAAAAAATTCAGTTTTTTCAAAACAATTTCTTCATAAATTTTATTTTCAAATCCAAAAATTCTTTATGAAACTACTTTTAAATTTTTTTTCTTTTAAATTTGAAGTATTTATTTATTTATCTTAAAAAATCTTAAACTCCATCCCCGAAACTCTACTATTCAAATCTAAACTATAAATCTATTAGTTAAACCTAGATGTATGAGTGTTATTTATATTTTTAATGAAACATTTTGTTCATTTTGATCTTTGTGTGCTATGTTTACGATAAAAAAAAATTAGTATCACCTTAAAGAATTTCTCAAAAAAAATTGTTGGATCAAAGTCCGCATCAACCGCCAAAATTGTATAAATGTAAAAGTTTACGAGCCGAAAATGTATGTCGACTTTAACTAGAAAGTTACATAAAATGATAAAATTAATGTTGACAATACTGTTTTATCGTGTTTTACAAAACAATTTTCATAAAGTAATTTTGTATGAAATGACTTTTGTAAAACAATATGAGAATCAACGTTTTACCAAACAACTTCTGAACGAGCTTTGGAATCACACGAGCGATTGTATTATATATTAGTTTTATATCTAATTGTGTTGTAAAATAGATATAGACGTTCAAAAGTCAGGGAATTTTTAGAAAATATTATTATGAAGTTGGTGTATTAAAATGTAATAGAAATGAGTTGTATATTATCACAGAATCTTTTTTTTTTTTGTGTATAAAAAGGCATGGGTACACTTGACAATTTAGGTGCGGCAGACAAGTTTATGGTTCTCTCTAATTATCATACTTCAAGTTTTATGACGACTTTATTATACGTTCTCCTGGTCTGATTTCGCTTGGGTTTGTTAATTCAAAACATATGTTATGGGCTTTATTCAGACTGGTGGGATGGCACAACTTTCAAAGAGCAATCCACATTTTCAAGTGTCGCTTGCAAGAATCTCTAGATCACCGTACAACTCCATTTACTAAAAAACAAGAACACGGTGTGTTTTGGAACTTTGGAGCAACATATCTATCGATTACTTCAAGGAACAATGTCAGAGGCAATTTTGGGTAATATATAAATATATATGATTAGTTTTTTTTTTTTGAAAATAATATATATGATTAGTTGCTTGAATATTTTGTTAATATACCCAAAAAAGAAGAAAATATAGTTACAGTTTGAGAGTTTCCAAACATCCTACAAACTTTAGGTGTATAAGAAAGCTTTAAACGTTTAAGAATGAATTATAAATATTATTAACTGCTTTTTCTATAAATTTATAATACCTTTCATAAGCATAAAGCTTGTGATTTTTTAAGTTTTTTGGGATTTGATGATTTTGGGTAGGCCGGGGCATTTTACCTGATACCAGAACCCATACCTAAACTCGATCCAAAAAATTCAAACTGAGATTCGAACTAAATAGCAAATTGGGTTAGAAGATATCAGATATATAAACCCAAACAGTGAATATCCGAACCGAATGGATATTCGAAGATAACCAAACATATGTATATTTAACCATATATTCATAGTTTACTTCTCTCATTTTATTCAAAATATTTATATTGATGATGGATATGGCTCAAGATTAGAAAATACAAAAATACACATATAGGGACAAAGTGTGATACTCACTTAAAATGCATGTAAGTTTCTTATTTCATGCATTAACAAAAGTTGCATCCAAAATTTCAAAACAACAACCATATTTGTGTCTTTCTATTTTAAAGTTGTATCTCCAAACATATTAATCGTTCAACCTATTATAAATTTTATAGAGTTAAAATTATATTTTAAAATATAAGAAATTTGAGCAATGAAGAATTTGATTAGTCGAACCTAAACTCAACCCATATTAATCCTTCAACTCAACCCGAAATAACCGAACCTAAACTAAAGATATCTGAACGGGTTCTAAACCCCAAATATCCAAAAATTCAAAATAACCAATCCAACCGGAACATGTATCCGAACGTTCGTACCTAATTATTTCGAGCAACATAAAATGTTGTATTTTGGGAATTAGCTTTGGTTTTCGAGTAAAACGATTTTTCCTGCTAAAGATAAATGAAATTTTTTCTTAAGATAAAGTAATCATTTTAGATAACAATGAATTTTCCTAAATCTACTTGAATATGTAAATATTTCTAATATCTATGGTTATCTTCAAAAGAAATGAAAATATTCTATTATCTAAAAACAATGAGTATTTCATAATCGTAAGAAAGAGCCACAACTTCTACTACAAGTATGAGGTTCCTAACACAAAAAAAAAAAAAAATCCAATTCGTCCACCTAAAGAAGACATCAATTCGATAGCCGCTAAAGCATACAAATATATTCAAAAGACCATTTTCATCGTCATACCTATGACATGCAGATCTCCATGATCAGTACCAATCACAATAAAGTCTTTATTTAATTAGTATTATTTTCTATATGTAATTTAGATGTCCATGGTTACTATCAACAAGACTAAAGATTTATCCAAATTATTATTCTTAATTTCTATTTGTAATTTTTTTTTCATATCCATTAAAAGTTGATATATTTTAAAAATTTCTCTAAAAATCTATAATTTAATAACAAATAATTATATTTAGACTTTTAAATCGATTAAAGTCTACTAACTAGTAATCCCACAAAATTATATTCGACCCGTTAGCTTCTATCCGTTCCATATTTTTCAGATATTGTATCCTAATTTTTATTGATGCATAGAAATTCTATTTCTTGGGACATTACGTTAGTCATTATTACTTCAATTCAGACAAGAGAGAGAGAGAGAGAGAGAGAGAGAGAGAGAGAGAGAGAGAGGTACTAGAGAACACATTCATCGGGGAAAACATCCGTACACCGATCGAACTTATTGTACGACACAAATCCTAAAACAGAAGCAAAAAACACAAACTCTTCTCAACGACGTCGCTCAGGTGACCATTGTGGCAACGCCGGGCTGAAATGCGTAGAAGCAACCCTTGAGTCAAGCAGCTCCATGATTGGCGTGAAGGTCACACATCTCGGCACCTTGTACTGGTTAATCGACGCGCCTCTCGAGATGGCATAGTCCATGAGCTCCTCAAACGTCCCGTTCTTCACCACACGTATCTCGAGCGGTCCAATGGAGTTATCAGCAACCCGGCTTTGTCTATAAACAGAGTTCAACGACTCCTCCATTTCAAGGCAGCACTTAGCCATGACCTCGTCGCTCGGAGGGTTGGCTTGATCCTTCACAAGAAGCTCCCAGTAGATGACATAATGGCCAGGTATGGTCTTGGTATCCGCGTAGCTCGTGTACTCTATCACGCGTGTTCCTCGCTCCTCAAGTAACATCGACGACGCGTTCTCTACCGCCTTTTGGAGCTCAGCTTCGTCGGTTTTATCAGACTCAATGCTAAGCAAAACGTTCTTCCTCCTCACGAACTTGAACTGTGGAGCGGAGTTGTAGAAGCCAGTCACCTGAAGAATATCGCCAACTCTGTAGCGGTAAAGCCCCGCATAGGTAGTGATCACGAGCTCGTACTCTTTCCCGACCTCGACATCAGCCAGCTCCACGAGCTCGGTTCTTTCGGGTGCGTCTTCGTGAGGGAGAAACTCGAAGTAAGCCATGTTTGGCATAATGGTGTAAGAAACCTCAGAAGGTTTACACATCGGTTTTAGGTTAATCCCAAAGTAACTCTCTGACGATGCGTACATCGTACAAGCCATCGGTAACCCGCCGCTATAGTACTCAAGCATCGGAATATACTGAGCCATGGCTCCTGTGACGATGACGTCAAGGTACTTAGTGTTAGGCCAAATCTTAGTGATAACACCTTCCCAGTTATTGTCGTGACAACAAACCGAAGTTATGTAGTCAGCCAATTCTTGGTCCGGTTCGGTCAAGATCTTGGACATGCTTTCTCTAATCCCCGGGTCAGAGATTCTCGAGCTTAGGGTTCCGGTCGAGATATCGCTGACGAGCTCTTGCCAGTTGGTTTGGAGGAACCGTATGGCACGTAGGAGACCGGAAGCGAAGACAGCACCGAGGCGAAGGACTTCGTGGCGCATGAGGAGACCGCAAAGCATTTGAGTGTACATGCTCTGCGACGAGTCTGGACAAAGGATGGCTTCGTTGGGGCTCGTGTACACGTTGTACGGGTCGTATGGACGTCTCTTGAATTGTTCGCTTTTGTAATAGCTTGTGAGAACCGGACGAGCCGGTAGTCCACCAGGTGTCTTTGACTCGGACTTCACGAACAAGAAATGTAGAGCCTTGCCTTTGCCTAGTCCCGGCACGTAGCTGTAAACAAAACATTGAAAGTTGTGAAATAATGATTACTGCTCAGAAAATTAGATATCTCCAACTAAGTTAACATTTTAATGAATCTCTTAAAACTAGAGAAATACTAGTTTGGATCATAGATTAAAAAAAAAATCAAGAATTAGGTATTATGCTATATTATATGGTTTAGTGATTAAAAGTTAAGAATTGGGAGATTATATGTTAATTCTTTTTAAAAAAATCATCATATGCGTAGTTTTAATATCAAATATTGGACTCTTTAGCACAAAATAATAGTATCTGAATAAAATAAAATGGAATAAATGTAACTAACAGGTTCATCACAGGCATCTGAAGACTGTATAAAAGCTGACGTCGGTCCATGTCTTCTTCAATAGTCGGCATTAACTTCCTTTCACCCGCAGAAGTGCCAGAGCTGCACAAAATGGAGTGCAACCCACAATTATAATCAAATGATTAAATATGTTTAAAACTAAGAAAATATGCATGCAGAAACATTAATTAAAATGCTATTTAGGATTTGATTTTTGCCTGGTCAGGAACTCGGTGATGGGGTGAGAAGACAAAATCATGGACCGGTCACCATTTGCTATACGTTGAATCTCCGGTTTAATATCATCATAAGTAATAACCGGAACTTTGTTCTTAAATGTTTTCCGGTCGGTGAATCCCTTAAGACCGAACCGTTTCAGATACTCAGTCTCTGAGTTACGACTAAGTATCTCCTTGATGACTTTCTTCTGAACGAAATCGACATTACGTGTCATCTCCTCAATGAACCTGAGAGCTTTCAAGTCCTTGTCGGACTGTGGTGAATGGATCATCGGAGACTTCAAAGCTAAATCAACGATCATGATTGAGTTGTTTTTTGTAAGATTATACACTTTGTTTTCGTTGTCTGATGAGGAGATATGAAAACTCGGCGACAATGGAGTCGTATTTATAGTGGTAAGAAGGAAAATGCCACGTCAGCATTAACCACGTGTACAAAATGTGGGGCCAAGACTTGTAGGGCTCGACGGGGGACAAGAGGGACAGTTGATACGTAATCTATTGCTAATATGGGCCGACAAGTGGGGTCCCTATGTCTGAGCCACGTTGGCATTTTCCTACGATTAGGCAATTTATGTCATGACCGTAGCAGCGAGGCGTCAGCCCGTACGTACCACGCGGTTCCCTTTCGTTTTGGGCTTGTGACTCTGCCTGTCGCGGATAGCGACTGTCGATAGACTCAATGCTAAAGAGCTTTTCAATTTTATATTATCTTTTATCAACGCTAATGACATTGTCAATTGATTAATTAGGATTAATTGATACTATATAATCATGGAGGGGATCATGCTGTTGTGTCCGGAGGCTAACTAAATGTTTTAATTTATTCCATGCATTGACTTAGTTTCCTTCGCTGTGATAAATACTCTTTTTTTTTTTTTTTTTTTTTGTAAAAAGGCTTTCAAATTAAAATGCATAAGTAGTACAAGAGATGGGTTTTCACCCATAAGTTTTAAAAAGATTGCAACAAGCAAAGGATACAATAAGATCTTAGACTAAGATCCAACAATGAATCCGAGATGATAAAATGGAAACAAACTAACTATTGAAGGAGGTTCCTCGGTTACGATGACCTTTTTTGCCTCTTCCTCTACCTTTAGTCCATTCCATTTCTTGAATTTTTTGGGTTGGTTTAATTGATCTGCCTCCTCTAGTTAGACTATAACTAGAAGCATCTCCAACTTTTTCAAAACCTGTTTCTTTTTCATATGACAACGGAATTTCCGGTTCCATACGAAATTGTTGACGGTTAAGTGTATGAGGAGAATAAGGACCACTGAGCTGCTCATGATCAGAGACTTGAGAGCTCTCCAAAATAGTTGATTTCGATGGAATTTCTTCCATAACATGTGAGTGAGAAGGAGCAGTGTTTCCAACTGCTAAAATAGGCAAAGTGTTTTCAAATTTTGAGCAAGAGGGGGAAAGTACCTCATGCGAAGGAGAGACCGTATTGGTAGTTTCAGTTTCAGAGGTCAGTCTCTGAATCTTTAGTAGGTACCAAAGTTTGTAAAGTATGTTCAGCTTGTGCTTCTTGAGCTGTCACCAAACTCAACTCTGAATTTTCAACTTGCATTTCCAACTGATCCGAAGCAACAGTGGACTGAGCTTGTACTTTATCCATTCCAATCCTTGTTTCTTTAGCAAGTAGATCTTCATGACTAGAGCCTATTTCCACATTCTTTTGGTTAGCTGGAAGTAGACATCTTTTTTCCTTGTGTCCTAAGTGTCCACATCTACCACACACACTTGGAATCCATGTGTACTCAACATCCACCAAGAAAATATTGCCTTGTTTGTCATCTAAGGCAATTTGTTTAGGGAAAGTTTTATCTAGTTCTACTTCAACCAACAACTTTGCTTCTCCCAAGCAAGTTGGATCAAGGCGAGGTTTATGCGTTTGCATAGGCTCACCAAGACCTGATGCTACATGGCTAAGACCTAATCTTGAGTAGCAACTATCTGGAACATTTTTAAGGTTTACCCACACAGGGATTGTAGAAACTTCAGGGACTTTGAATGAGTAAACAGATTTCCAAGGCGAAACAAATAACATGCAGTCGTCAACATGCCACACACCTCTCTGAATCACCCATTGTCGAGTTGATTCATGCGGTATATGAAACATGTAAGATGATTCACTTAGTTTACGACAGCCTATTCTACAACTTCTTCCCCACAACCTATTCACTACCGCATGAATTAAACCTCCCGGAGGAAGAGAACATCGATGAAACTGGCCAATGATATACTCTTTTTTATTTTCCGGTCCTAAGAGAAGTACCTGTGAAGGGATAGCTACTTCCGGAGTACCATCGAGCCGAAAGGTTGGCTTGGCTGCTCGATAAAGATTTCTGACAGAAGGATCCATTCTGGCTGCCCATGGAAATCTTAGTGTTCCATCATCTTTAAGCTCAGGAACCGGAATTTTTTTGACTGGTATACGAGGAAACTCTCTGACAGCAGGGGGTTGATCTTTTTTCTTCTGACTTTGCCCAGTTCCATCAGCCAGTGTAGGCCAGAAAGAGTTAAGGAGGTTATTAAGGTACTTCGGATCAAAATCACTTGGTGTTGACGGTGTTGGAGGAGTTGCTGGTGGTGCAAAAGCTAGAGGTTTAGCCCAAGCTCCGATTGAAGGAACGAAAGTAGTAATGGGAGGATCACAGGATACTTCTGGAGAAGGAACCTTTATAGGAGATAAACCAGCCAAGTGGTGTGGAGAGACCGATTCAGTAGTGCAACTACTCCTATGATCTCCGTCTTTCAGTTTGATAGTACTATCCGTCGAGGTGTCCATACCTCCGACAGCAGCTACCGCGTTCACAACCGAGGAGGTATTTAAATCACCGAGTGTAGTAATTTTGGCGAGACTAGCAGAGGATGAATCATCATCACTTGAAACAGAAATCACCAAGTGACATTTTTTGGAAACAGAGGAGGAAATATCCTCCGTTTCTGGCGGATTTGAATGTATCTCATCTTTTGCCGGCACAGAAGTAGCTCCGGTAGGGGGAATCGCAGACCACTTTCCAAGGTATGGCCATCGCGGATCTGGTGAGATCGGGACTGAAGCTTCATCTTGTGGCTTAGGATCTAGAATCGGTAGATTTGTTTGTGGATCTGGGATTTCTTCATCCATGGATGGAAAAAAGATGAAGTTGATCTTGAGAGCTCGAGTTGAAGTCTCTTCGAAAGAGCTTCAGTTACCGGCGACGACGCCTCACCGGAGAACTCGTCGAGAAGACGGTGGTTTTTGGTTTCGACTTTTCCTTTTTTCTTTTTACTGTTTCAGAGCTAAAAAGGAAAATTGATAAATACTCTTTCCTATTTAGATTATGAGCTTGATTGATTGTTTTTGTAGCTTTAGTTTTTCAACTTCAAAAATTAGGATGTGAATCTTCCTATTTTGGCTTTGTTTTTGTTTTTGTTTTTGTTTTTGCTGTGGACTTATTTTCAAAGCACCAAATAAAAACTGTAGAAAATTGATTTTGAGAACCAATATATTTCATTTTCTATTTTTTGCAGTAGATTTAATTTTAAAATTTAAAGCATCATTGCTTTGTAAAGATGATTCAGAAAAGAAAAATGGTTGTCCAAATCACCTACATCTCTTTCCAATCAAGTTAAAAACAGTTAAATGTTTAGTTTACGTTTATCTGACTATACGTTTTTATAATATTAATGTTTTATTAATTTAATTAGAAGTAAAAAGATAAATCAATAGAAGTTACATTGAAACTGTATATGATATTTATTTGATAAAAAAATATTTAAAACAAAAAAAATATTTTGAAATGAAATGAGTAATAAAATTTTTAATTGATTAACAAAATAAAAATACATATGTGGTGGCTTAAAAAGTTTCAAGAAAAATTTGTTTCTTTTGAATCTGTTTCCCAATAAAATCTTTCCATTCTGTTTAAAAATAACTATCCACAAATCTGTTTCTTAAAACATTCACAACAGCCAAGAAAATCCAAAAATATAGTTGTTGTACAGCATGGTTTAACTTGTTCATGTAACTTGACTTGCAAAATGAGGTTTTTATCACTAGAACTTCACCACTGGATCCTTTTTCTGAAGCATATATATAACGAGGCTGGGGACGGGGCAAGTACCCGTCAATTTTCCTATACTTGTTACTCGGCATGGCTTGTTGTCTTGTTCAAGTAATCAAATTTGTTACTTGGACTTAACTTGTTTAAAACGAGTATTCGATATATCAAGTATTTGTCAAAAAACTAATACTTGCAAGTTACTTGACTTGTTTCGTTACTTACTCAAATATACTATTTGATGTTAATGATTTGATTATTTGAATCTATTACTTAAATCTAAAGTCCTTCAAACTCATTTTTTTTCTAAATATCATATATTACCAGGAGTTTTCTTGCAGCATGCGCAAAAATAATATTTTAAATATAATATAGTTTTACTTTAAAAAATTTAAGATTACATTTTGATATTTTTATATTTCAACTACATCTATTTGAAATAATAAAACCATAAATGTATTATATGTAGTCTGTTTATTTTGATTTGGTTTAACTATTTCACTTTAATTTTATTTAAATTTAAATAGATTTAAAATTACATTTTATAAAAATATTTTTAGATTATACTGTATTTAATGATTATTCATTTTAAATATGTCTAGTATTCTTTAATTTTAAATACAATATGAGTTATTAGCTATTAATGTATTTCAAAAGTCTAACCAAAAAAATAATTATATAGATATTTTAAATGGGAATTGTACATTTAAAAGCCATGCCATATTCGTTTTGAGAATTAATGTGGCGATGACACATATACAATTCACTTCAAAAATAATTTTTAGGTGAGTTTATTTAAATATATAAATTCTAATAAATTTTAGTTTTTTGTCTATTTTAGTAAAATATGTTAAACTGGTAAAAATAAATATTTTAATCAACCTAATGAACCGATAAACTTATAAGTAATTTTGATAATTTATGTATATACATTCATTTATACAAAATATGATATATATAAATTGACGTAAAATCTATATTTATAATTATATTTAATGGTGGTATATATGATGTATTAGTTATTAATCTATTTTAAAAGTCTTACCAAAATAAATAATTTTATAGAAATTTTCTTTTAATGATGCTATAAGAGTTATTAGTCATTACCATATTTAAAAAACATTTCCAAAAACATTAAAAATTTTAAAAGAAAATTGTACATATCAAAATTACATTAATGTCATGTAACATTTTTAAAAGTCATGTCATATTTTTCATGTTGAGAATTAATATGGTGATGACATATGTGCAAACTATTTCGAAAATAATGTTTAAGGAGATTTGGCTTTAGCATTGTAGTGAAGACTTTGATTTTTAAAACACAAATCTTTCTGGATTTTGTTTATAAAGATACAAATGCTAACAATACCTATTAAATATAATTATTATTTCAAATAAACAGGTAACAAGTAAACACAGCAAGTACATACAAAAAATATAATATTTAATATTTCACTTGTATTTGCGAGTAACAAAATTTAGATACTTGTTACTCAACTTAACAACACCAAGTATTTGTTTTTTCAAGCCGAATACTAGGCAAATAGCTAGTACAAACTGAGTAATAAGTAATTACTAGATTTTAACCTGCATGATAAATGTTTATTTTTTAAAATAAAATTTAAACTATAAAATAATTTATAAAAATATATAGTTAACATTAATTTTAAGTATATAATATTATTTTGAAAATTTATATTTGCTGAAATTTGTTTTTGATGAAATCGTACTAATCATATATTAATCACTTATTTTGTTTATTTATTTAAAAATGAAACATCATATTAATAGTTTAATTTTAAACATTAGTTTGTATGAATTATTAAAAAATTTACTAATCTATTTTTTAAAATTTTGTATTCTCCAAATGTTTGTATGTGACCAAATTAAATCATTTGATATTATATTTTTTAAATATTATTTTATTTCATATATTATATTTCAGGTTGATATTTTTATTTGTACTACAAAAATCAAACATAAAATGTTACAACCAATAAATTATTATTTATTTTGTTTTATAAAAAAATAATATGATAATTTCAAAAAGAATTGAGATATATTATTTAGTTTTAAAATTAATTACTGAAATATATATCAAATTTGGTCTAGATTAAATATGATAAACAATAAAAAAATTAATAGCATAATGGAAATATATTTGGCTTTTATTAAGAATGTTATTGTTTATTTGTTTTTGTTAGGAAAATATCATATATGAGTAAATTTAAGATATTTATTTAGTTAAGTTTCTAATTAATGGTCTAACATGTACATTTGTATGATAGCTAAAAAGTAAGACCCTAAATTAATAGATTAGATATCCAGCCTAGCCGGTATATACTCTCATAATAATGCATGAATGTAAGAAAAAAATGATTAAGAGAATGTTGTCATATGAATTTAAAGTAGTGGTACCTGAGACATTTATCCGAGATCCGGATTCGATCCGATATTTGATCCGGATCCGATCCGAAAATCCGGATATCCGGAGATGCCGAATCCGGATTCGGATAGTAAAATGTTGGATCCGTCAAAGCCGAATCCGGATCCGGATATCTTGATTTTTTAGTCAGGATATCCGGATCCGTAAGTTTTATTAATAACTATTTCAAAAATAGTAATATCTATATATAAAAACTAATTTTATTTAATATATTTTCGTTTTTATAATAGTATATATAAATTATATGTAAATTTTGTAATATTATACATAGAAATAGTTAAAAACATTATAAATATTTTTATTTTTAAATTATTGTTAATATTTTATATATATTAATATTAATTTTTATTTATTTTAAGAATCCAAATCCAGATCCGGATATCCGCTAGATATTATAATTTTTAGAAGGATATCCGACACCCGGATATCCGAGAATCCCAGATCCGGATAAAGATAGTAAAATTATGGATCCGCCGGATAAGTATCCAGATCCGGATATCTTAAAATTGTCCGGATACCCGATCCACTCTAGGCCTAAGTACAACTACTAGTTGGTTGGTACTATTCATTGACAATTAAAACTAATTCTTGATTTGGAAGAACTAACTCCAAAGCGATTAAAGTCATGCATGAGACAATTCTTTTCGTTTTGTTCGTGCTGTACCCAGTACCCACTCCAACTTGCGCATCCATTTAATTCTAGGATTTTTTTTTTGTTTCTACTTAATTTATTAGTTTATCGAGAGAGCAAGATGTGAAATAATGATCATACAAATAAGAAATAAGAACTGAACTTTTACTTCTTTAAATGACTCCACAATTGTTGACAAAAATAAACTACTCCACAATTCCATTTTTTAGTTTTGAACTGTTCCGTAATTCGTTTCTAATGGAATAGTATTACTTACATCAGAAACGTTTTTAATAATAAAATACTAAGAAGATTTTTAATCAATACAAGATCATTGACTATATGGATGATGTCTCTGGATGTTTTCTGATAAAACCGCTTTGCAATCAGAGCTATAGTTTTCGGTTCTTCTAATTGTAGTCAGTGCAGGGAGAAATCATCCAGGACTCAATCTAAATCTACTGGATCTATTAATTAGGAGATCCCAATTTTTTATCAGCGCAATGTTGGATTTAGATTTAATATAATTTGTGTCAATTTTTATTCCATAAAAATAATATTATTTTAATAATTTTAATATAATTTAATTTTGTAATTAATTTTTAGTTATAGAAAATTTATATAACACTGAAATAAGGCCAAGTATTGCACGTGTCTCTTAATTTTTCGAGTATTTATTTTGAAAACTTATTTCATTTTTTTGTAAGAAACTTATTTCATTTTTGTCTTTGTCACTTTTAAAAATTATACTAATTGATGACATGTCATAAGGCCATCTGGATTAAAAGTAGAGGTGTTCAATCCGGATATCGGTTCGGTTTCGGTTCGGTTTTTTCGGTTTTTTGGTATTTAGGTTAGTAAAATATAACTACCATTCTAAATCCATATTTACTTCGGTTCGGTTCGGTTTATATACCGTCGGTTTTCGGTTTATACGGTTTTATACCAAAAAACATAATTCTTTATTTTGGGATCATATTATATGAATTTTAGAGTCTTGTTGTCAACACATTCATTTATTAAAAAATATTATAAGTTTAAATAAAAGAACAAAAATAAAAAATGTTTCTATCATCTAATAAAATAATCAAATCTATAATTAAAATCAAAGCTCAAAATTTTGGTAATAAAAATAAAAAACAAAAAATAAAACAGAAGGACGAAGCACAAAAAATAAGTTATTATATTCTTTCATATTTAGCGTTCATCAAAGTCATGTTTCTTCTATTAAACACGAAACTCTATTCGTTTATAGATAAAAAAAAATTGTGAAGAATTTCCACTAATTGTTATCATCAAATTTATAATCTTTATTTCAATTTAGTCAATGCTAAATTAAAGCAAAAAGATCAAAAGAAGACTAAGAAAATAAGAAGCATGTTTGCGATGAATTGTTATTTAATTATAGTTCAAGTGTTTTACAAATCAGGACTATTTTATTACTGTAAAAAATATGGTAATAGTAATTAGCAAAAAATTAACTTATGATTTTCATACGTTGTTATAAAAATAATACATATTTACATATTTCTATTTTTTTATCGGTTTTATTCGGTTTATTTGGTTTTATCGATTATATACCGAACCATATCCAAATCCTACGGATTTTTAAAAATCATATCTATTCGGTTTGTATGGTATATACCAAATCCAAACCATATTATCTATTTCGGTTTGGTTCGGTTCGGTACGGTTCGGTTTTGCCATATTGAACAACCCTAATTAAAAGTCTTTCAGCTAGAGTTTTTCATCAAAGTATAAATATTTAATTAGAAATTTTTCAAAATTTCAAAAACCCGTGAAACTCATACCAATTTTTTTTTTTTTTTTTGAACTTATCTCATACCAAATTTTTTTATTTGAGATTTTGACATACAACTATTAACATTTTCAAAACAAATTCTTATTAAATATTGTTATATTTTGGGTGAGAGATTTATGGCGAAAAATATTTAATGTGTATGCACTAAAGAAAATGTTTATAGATAGTACTTAAAAATAATTAGAGGTGTAAATAACAAAAAAAATGGATAAGTGAATATGATAGTCGGGAGCTTCTAGGACAGGTGGTCTGCGTACCACGTCAATCTCCCAGGCATCTCGGGTTCGATCCGCGCCTCCTGCGGCGAAGCTGATGGGCCAACTGGGCCTCCCGTTGTGGCCCAGTAATAAGTTGAAAAAAAAAAAGTGAATATGATATAGTGAAAGGACAACAGAAAAATCTTGACCTACTGATGGCACGAGTCATGCCTTATCTTTGATTAGACATATAAGGGGAACAACAACTGCTCATAGAAATGGACCGTTTCAAACATTTTTATAATGTCCAGACCACTATTCCTTAGTATTGCATACGTTAATGTGCTTCCTCTAAGACTCTGCATAGTTTACTTCTTCCCATTTTTTCCTGTTCTTTTCTTGAGTAGGTATGGAATTCATTACTAAATAATTGGTCACATGTGTCTAAAATAGCACACACGAAATTGAACTCACGTTTGAGCATTATTACAGTGCGTAAAATTACAAATGGTGTTCCAGTGGCATGACATTTGCCGAATGGAATTTCTCTGTAGTGTCTAGGCTAACATCTGAAATTCTGAATCCTACAATCTACAAACTTCCAGTGTTGGCCTCCTTTCAGTTCTATCTAATTATCAAAAAACATTTGCAAAAAATTACGGTCATTGCTTTCTGACAGACCTATGGATCTTGAAATTCTACGATTTACAAAGTCATTTCGGCCATTACATTTATGTTTTAAAATTGTTTTAAACTTTCAAAAACACAATTAAAGTCACTACTAGTCTACTAGATAATAAATTGATCGTATGCAGCAATTTATATAAACTATGTTAAATTTTAAGAAAAAATGAAAAATCAATTATATTTGAGTTCGAAGACTATGCTATAGCTATCTTCGGAGGGATGGTCACTAAATGACTATATTTCTTAAGCTTTCCAAGATTGGTTGATTATTATTCGTTACTGTAGAGCTTCGACTATTTTCTTTCAGGTGAAAACATAACTTAGAAAATAGAAATGTAGAATCCATGAACATACAGATAATCAGAACGAACGACAATTTCTTTGAGAAACTCGTGAACTTTTTTTTTTTTTTTTTTTCTAACCGAGTATCCTGGCCCCACCGAGATGGTCCAGATTAGAGACCGAAGTAAGCATGGACGCTGCCAGGGCGTCACCATGTGGCTCACCGTGTAACGGTCTTCGATCTCGGGTGCTGCAGCCCACATGTAAATTTTGCAGTGGCCAATGCTCGAACCCAGAGGCGGTCAGTCCAGCTGGAGCTCCTATACCACTACACCAAATCAACTTGGTTAGAAACTCGTGAAATTATATCTTACCTATATAAGATCACGGCAAGACTACAAGATTTTTTACTATATCATTGTTATCAATATCATTGTTATTACTTATTAGTATCACAATTGTTAGTAGTAGTTAGTAAGCAGGTGCACGTTTAATGTTTGTTGACTTGTTGGCAATAATAGACCTTAAACCATTGTTAATATCTCCGTGCGCAAGACAATATATACTAGTCAGTATATTAAATTATGTCAAATTTAATTAAATGTTGTCAAATGCACCCCTCCTATTAAATGATGTCAAAATGCACTCGTTAATTTTTTTTGAAGATTATAATGTTCTTTTATTCATTCTAATTTAATTTAAGTTTTTTTTAAAACCAAATTAAAAAAAAATCTATGTAGTTTTTCTTAACTTGACGTATTCATTGAATACTTAAAAAAAATTCATTGAAAACATTATTTAAATTGAAATATTTCAATTGTTAAGTTTTCTTCTTACACATTCTTTGGTGTTAGTCATCAACTTTGAATTTATAACTTGTAATAAGATTTTACCAAAAAAAAAAACTTGTAATAAGATATTATTCATGAATCTATGCACGTTATGAATTGATGAGGTCAGCCGCATGGAGTAAAGAGCAAAGTCGTGCATTTGAAGAAGTCGCGGAATAAACATCGGATCCTGATCCCTTTGCATGTTCTATTGTTGTTCTTGATTATGTTTTCGAAATTTGAAGAGTAACGAACAGAATACTTTTCATGAATTTTTGTAGAAGAATCCGTATAAAACATCGTGAAAAAATATTTTCAAAACGTATTTCGTGTTGGTAATTTGATTTGACAATCAAGTCCTCCAAATATTATTGTGATCCTTTTTATATTTTCCAATCAAACTTATATTTGAACTTCTAACTCATTGTTGAAAATTTTACGTTAAAAAATACATTCATAGTTGTTATCATTCCATTTCGTATATATAGGTGACAAACCTAATAGAGTATAATATTTCTGATTTGTATTGAGTTGTTAATTTGATATGTGATTATAACATATATAGTTATTAGCCTTAACATATATCCACAGAAATCCAAATTCCCAAGATGCACATCTTGCTCTCCATGTTTTGTAATAGTGTTTCAATAATTTTATTTGCCAATAGTTTGTGTAAAATATTTATCATGTATTAATCTGCGTGTTAGTACACCACAGCGGATAATATCCACCATCCTTATGGTCCTACAAACACACAGACACGCACACACAAGTATACACATACTTTGCATTGATTTGCCACTAAGAATTTCCAAATTTAGAAGAATTTTAGTTATAATAATTTCGATTCTGGGACCCTTATAAAAGTTGTAATCTTACTTAACTTTGCATATGTATGCAGAAAAAAGACTGAACATTGTAATAGAAAAGAGAAAGTATGATGGGTTTATAGGCAAACACTGTCATTGTTCTTTCTTTACTATGTCTATCTATTGCGGTTCAACTTTTTCGTTGAATATGAACTTTGATGTGTGCTTGTGTTAACTTAAAAAGATTATCAATTATGTGCATATATTTTTTTTATAGATAACCGGAATCTTGGCCGAATCGCAAACGAATCATCGAATAGTCAGTTGAGAAACAATATATTCCTAAAAAAAAAGAAAAAAAGAAACGATATATTCCTCTTAAAAATGTGTTAACATAACGGAAATTGTCTCTGTGTGTGTGTGTGTGTGTGTGTGTGGGAGGGAGGGGGACACTAATGTTGTTTCTAATAACATATACTTAAGGTGTGGTTGTATTAACAGAACAAAATACAATGTGTATTTGTATTAACAAAAAGGAAACTGTAATATGTGTCAGTTTCAGACAAAAGTAACTTTTATATGCTTGTTTTTGCAAGAACAATGATCGTGTGTAAGAAAAATCTGTATACAACATTGTGTCTGTTTACTTTTTTTTTTGGGCTTAGCCACATTCTCTATCAACAACTAGTCAAGTTGTCTATCTATAAAATAAAAGAAAACATGTCGCGTAGATTAGCATGTGATGAGTTTTAGAACTTTTTTTTCAACCCACTTTGTAAAATTTTAGTTTTTTTTTTTAACTTTGTAAAATTTTAGTTAAAGAATTTTTTTAAGAGTTCGATCGATCAAAGCTCAGGTTGTAGAGTAAGAGGCAGAAAAAAGCTACCGAAAAATAAATTAAACACAATTACTTCAATTACGACTTACTTTGTGCTTGTTACACGTTTTCTTGCTCTAATTTCAACAACTGATTAGAAAGGCTAAAAGTTATGTATTTGATATTAAAATATTAAAATATCAATTTTCAATATTTATAAATATCAAAGTTCAAAATCTGATTAATCTGACAAATTATTCTAGCGAACAAGCTGACTCTGACAAGACTTTGGACTGATGTCCATATATCTTTCAATTTTGGAACCAAAATATGTAATATGGTCTCATTTCAGATGTTATTCAATTCTATAATCTATATATTCCTTTTAGATTTTTGCCGTGATATATTTCTAGTTAGGCTAATACTCCCTCCGTTTTTTAATATAAGTCGTTTTAGAATTATGCACATAAATTAAAAAATCATTAATTTTTTATATTTTCTAAACAAAAATATCATTAATTATTTACCTAACCACAAATCAACCAATAATAAAATAGAAGGTATATTTTCATTGGTCATATAACATTAAGTGTTAATAAATTTTACATAAAAAACCGAAAACGTCATATAATTTGGAACATAAAAAACTCTCTAAAACGACTTATATAAAAAAACGGAGGGAGTAGTATTTAGTGATAACTACATATTTTAGAAGCTCTAAACAAACGTATACTGGTCTGGTTGTCTAAGGATGTATTTAATTGAAGATAGGTAATTTGCCAAATTAAAGTCAATTGTCTACCCAATCGATTATTCGCCAATTGATTAGTTAGAGGCCTACCTATTAATCACATAGTTAACCAAAATATTAGTCGTCTGTTTGATTAAACAAACTTTCGAGTTAACCAACTCTTAGAACATATCTTACAACATACTAAAATTTATAAATCAAATAAACTGTCTGAAAATATTTCACACATTCCGCAGTCCGAGTCCTGTTACAGAAGTTAAAAACATCGATCAAATAAGTACGAAACTGAATTATTTGGTTATTTTGCAGTAACACATTTTTTTATAACAATCTTATTTGTCATTTATTTGTTTATAGAGTTCCTAAAAACTGTAGTTTCTCATCTCCACGTAGGACATGGTTTTTTGTATTATTAATTATATGTACTTGTGTCCTTCAAGTTCTGAAAGCTATAAACAATTTAATAAAACAAATTTCAGGACCTATGTCTATATATAGTTCTTATAATATTAGAGACTTAATACTAATATTTCATTTGTATACATGCCTATCTCTATACATGGCATTTTACAAAACGTATACGAAACCACTTTAAGATAAGGTTGGTTCAAGTGTGTGTATTGATTAATAATTAGGTCTATCCACGAAAAGTCCTAACACTGAAAACATGGTGGTGGGTTTTAATCAAATCATTTGATAAACACCTTAATCCGTATTATTTTATACTAGGGGATATATTTCAATTGGTCCCTGATATTCCAACTCAAATACACTATGATAAACTGACTATTAAATGAAGACTTGTAGTCTTGTACACCTTGGTTCCTCTATTTCATAATACAAGTTTTGTTATTTCAAAATATGTTGTTATATAGCACACTTTAATATATATTTTTTTATTATTGAATATTGTATGACTATTCAAGTTATGTAGATTTTTTTTTATGATTGGTTTAACTTATATATATATATAAATGATACTTTGAAAAGTAACAACTCTCTTAATCTTTGTTCTAGGTACCTCGGGTAGGGTTGGTGCTAGTGGTGGCACCGCGGAATGGCATTAGGAGTTATGTCCGCAGCGAGCTGTTGGCCTGCGATCTGCAATGTGGGATCTGTGGGATTTGCTGCTCTTGTCAGATTGGACGTGTTTGTTCCAACCATTACGATGTGCATCTCACTTCGGATCTTCATAGGGGTATTTTTCTGTAATTCCTCCTCTCTGGCGTTAATTGATGGTTCTCGGAACCACTCAGAAACTGGGGTTAGGGTTTTGATCTACCGTATTGAACAAGAAACGAATAAATTGACTTTTATATATCATCTGAATATGAAAATGTGTATCTTATTGAATTTAAATCGAGATAGAATGAAGATCAATGGAATATGATTGTAAATATCGGAATAGTTAGAGAGTATATTATCCTAGCTATAGTGGGTGTGTAAGAGGCCAAGATCTCCTTCTTCTCCTCTTTTCTTCTCCTTTTATAGTTGGCCTCGAAACAATCATAACAAAAGTTTGGTCTCCGGCATGAATTTAATGTCATTAACTCATTTTTAATTGCCCTAATTTCCTCTATGTTTTCAGTTGATAATTGAATTAGCATTTGACTCTTTTTGGCTCGTGATGGATCTTTGCTCTTTTATGGTTTATTATTGTCCTTATAATGGACCTTTGGACTATTGGTCCAGATTTTCAAAGTGGATTTAAAGAGGGACGAAACTTGCCTCTAACATAAGTTCTCCAAAAGAACTCGAAATCGACTTCGGGTCTTGATTTAAGCGATGCATTTACAACTAATGCAATAGAAAAAGTTAATGGCACATTCATTGCAATTATACCTTTTGAATAGAGTTTAAGAGATGGCTTCACCATGATTGTCACCATTAGTTAAATCATATGTGAGATATTTTCTTCTATTTAGGGCCGCTGTTCATTGTAAGTGTAATGTAACATTGTGCCAGATTAAATCGTGATTTATCGAGAGACTCTGTGAAATACTTTATGCATGTGGAGATGCTTAACATAATTGATTTGACTATCTAAGTTATTAAAATACATTTATATTTTTGGTCATTTATCGAGATAGAGTTCCAAAATTAAACGTCATATCGGAAAGTGATTTGCGATAACATGGGAATAATGTCAAACATTAAAAATGATCATGTTGTGATTGTGGTATTAGTAAACAAGTCTGGACTTTTGAAAAATTTAACATATCGACCTTCACACGGAGTGAAACCCATGAGCTAAATGAATGGATTTCTGATGCTCATTTGCCATGGACGCATAAAGACATTTCATATAGTTCGGATTATCTAACGAAAGTAAAACTAAGAATTAGAAAGTATATATATATATATATGTATGTATATATACAATAATCTAAGTTAAATACTAGTATACGGTATAAGTTACACGTACGCGTTATGTACAATAATAAAATTAGACTAAGTTCGGCGAATATAACGACTGAATTTGGCAGGAGCAGTGTTACAACATTTCTGTTCAGTCGTTTTCGTTGTCGGGGGGGAAATGACCCAAAAACAATGATGTGTCGAGTATTGTTTTTCAGAGACGTCCATTATCAAAGTTCAATTATTTTCCCATCACTTATTGTGCACATGTGTTTAGATTTTACACACGTGTGTTTAATGTACTTGTTCATGTGGCTTTTTGTCTCGCAATGAGAGTTCGTATAACTATTGCTTGTTTTTTTTTTGAAAGCACTATTGCTTGTTTGTTTTGAATTGAAAATCACGTTGATGTCAGAATATTTTAAGTGCATGTCATAACGGCTAATGTCATCGATCACCCTTATAACTTTTCTATCAATCCGATTTAGAATCGAGTATTTTTTTTTTTTTTTTTTTTAATTTTTATATATTTTCTACACTAATTGATTTTTTTTAATATAGTATAATATATATTATCCTCTTACAAAATATTGTGATCTGTAGAACAATTACGCTATCTTCCGTTTTTATTAATTATATATAGAATCAAAGGATATATTTCTTTATCCAAGGTTATATCAAAATTATAAAATGATTTAAAATAGTAATCTAAAAGACATTTACTTATGTTAAAGAAAAGGATATTTATTTTGAAACAGAGAAACCAAAGAAATAATAAAGTTTTTTTTTGAACTTTTGAAATTATAATTGTGTTTATTTTGTATTTAAATCCTTTCTAGTTACATGTAAGAGTGTTCAATCCAGATATCGGTACGGTTTCGGTTCAATTTTTTTCGGTTTTTTGGTATTTCGGTTTTAAAAAAATAGCACCATATTAAAACCACATTTACTTTGGTTTGGTTTGGTTTATATACCGTTGGTTTTCGGTTTATTCGGTTTTATACCAAAAAATAACATATACATATTTAAAAAAATATATATTTTTATGAATTTTACTTTATATAATTAGATATCTGCTTTAACATAGCATGAATATATTTCAGTTTTAAATAGACTATTTTTTACTATTTTAAATAATTACTAAACATGTTAAGTTAATAATAATAGTTTTATAGAATAGAAAAAGAAGAAAATTAGTAATCCATAATATTATAAATAACTAAAAAATATGTTTTGTTCAATTTGATAAAATGAAAAATAATTTTTAACTTAAAATATAATATGAAATTACTAAAATCAACATTTTTAAGTATGAAGATCGTACCAATAAGATTAATTATGTATATATTATTAATTATATTATATAATTTTCATATAATTATACTACTATATTCTGAATAATCGGTTTATTCGGTTAATTCAGTTTGATCGGTTTATATACCAAACTATATCCATATACCGCGGTTTTTTTTAAAATAACATACTTTTGGTATATTTGGTGTTACCAAATTCAAATCACTTTTTCTATTTTGGTTCAATTAGGTTTTAATTGGTTCAGTTCGGTTTTAATTGGTTCGGTTTTATCGAATTGAAAACTCCTTACATGCAACATTAAATTAAATAAACCGTTGCATCTACCTGAGTTCTAACGAGGATATCGAAAAGTTTGCTTATAACAAAGTGGACAAGCTACATTATTCAAACATTCTTAATTTCTTTAAGAAATCTACAATTTGATGTTGAACACTATCCTTTTTGAAGAGTTAAACATACAATTTAAGCAAAAAGAGAGAGTTTAACATACATTTTCATTAGATACATGCACTTTGAAAACACTAAAGAAAGTAAATTTCAAAGGTTAATTGAACGAAACGTCACGTGGGACACACAGACTCGTAGCTTTACTTTTCGATTCAAAATGCAATTAATATGTTCCTTCTTGTTACATCTTTCTGTCACTTTTTCTTCCACTTCTCATTTCTTCTCTTTTCTAGGTTCTGTCTATTTTCCTTTTTTTTTTTTGTAATATGTTCCTTTTTCTTTTCTTTAAACATGAAAGCTTTGCTTTTTATAATAGCTTTCTTGATTTATTTATATTTTGTTTCTTGTAAAAAAAATCTCTGATACTAATGTCTCAAACAAATCTTTCTAGATTCTTAATTAGGTTTCCACCTATTACCGTAATTACATAAATAATACACTTACTAATATTTCTGTTAAAATTGATTCTTTTTACGATTAACAATTTCATTCAAAGGAGATATCTCTTAATTTGATGAATGAGAAAATAATGTATCTCAGCTATTCCTATAAAAATAATTGAAGATGATGTGCTCTTTTGGTACAATGTGAGATCAGATCGATGGGAGTCATTAGTATGAAAAATTATTAAGTGGAAATATAGATCAATTTTTAATTTTAGTATCAATTTATCTAATATAAATTTATATTACCATGACTAACAATGTCTGAATTCCAATAAAAATAAATGTGTTTACTTGAATTTAGCATGTAAGATACTATTACTCATAAGATTAGAATATTTGTTATTGTCTATATATTAATATAGTAATATATTTTGTACTATTTCTATTCTCAGATGTTTTTTGTTTCTTAAAATACAAAATGAAATAGTAGTGTATTGAATAAAAACTATAAAAAAAAGTAATTGTTATGTACAAAGAGAAGCCTTCTAAGAGATTATCTATTTGCTATAATGCTAAACTATAAAAGATCATATCACAGTGTGATTTCAAACCATCTCGTTAATATTCCTCCAAGCTTGTGCTCTGGCCGATTGTAGTTTATGTTTTTCTGCCGTAGGTTAACATATATCATGGGTTCAGGGCCAGCTCAATGGTGTCATGGGCATTGGGGAAAAAAAAAAAATTTAATTTCTAAACTATTATTTTTTTAAAAAAAATTTGATAGATATTTTTTTTTCAAAATACTAAAAGTATTTTTTTTAAATAAATTTATAAAACTAAAAAAATACTTTTATATAAAATTTTTTTGGCCCCGTTTCATTCGTAATATAAAAATATATGTATTTATTTTAAAAATAAAACCCTTATCTATTAAGAAATAAGAGGCAATGGATTAGATCCGACGCGGTCGCACCGCTTGCCGTTGCCCTTATCTAAGCCGGCCTTGCATGGGTTCACGTATAATTGTTCTTGTTTAACAATAATAGTTATCCCATCATTTATTAACCAGAGATGTCAAATGAGATATGAGCTCACGATCTGACTTAGTTCAACTTGTTTTTTTTTTGTGAGAACGAGCTATAGTTTCTTAATTCATTTATTAAATGATTTTATTGATAGAGCTTGATTTAGTTTGAGAGTTATATGAATCTGTTTTAATTCATATAAATATACATTATAAATGCTTTGTTTTACAGTTTAATTATATAAGATGAATAAATTATTTCTTTTTAATTATTTAAGGCTTTTTAGGAAAAGCATTATTGTATTCCAAAATTATTTAAATTTTCTTATATCAAAACATATTAGGTCACAGTTTTTTTCACAAAATCATTAGTTCTGAAAGAGGAATTCCCCTTTCACATTTTAAATTTATTTAATTTTTAAAATATGTGCTACAATTTTTTTTATGAAAAATTGGAAAAATAGACATTCTCAACTTAGATTTGTCCCAATAGGACTTGTAGATGATTATTTAGGTAACTAGGATTTATATTCCTTTTAATATTATTATATCCTGCAATTAACTTAATTAATCTTAATGTTTTAAATTGATTTTTTTTTTAATAAAAAAAGGAAAAAAGTGAGGAAAAAATCGTGGGAGAGATATTTATGGTAAATTTATGAAATATATTAACCGAAATATGGAAGTTTCTATATTTTCGTGATTTGGGTATAATATATATCATACGTTGTGCAGAACACTGTAGAGAAGGTGTGAAGTTTATTCTTCCGTAGGCGTAACATAAGGTAAAAGACATAACATGTTATGACACATAAACAAAAAAAATGTAATTCATAGAATCGTGGCTATAAGTTGTAATAAAGATACATGTTAGACTAAAGACATCTTGCTATAATATAACCTCACGAATTGTAGCTAAGATAAAATATACAAGAAATTTTTGTTTGCGTTATATACTCATGATAGATCTATGTATAATACTTAGTATCCGATTTCTAAACTAACTACCATGCCAGAATGAGTATTCTATCTTCAGCTATGACATAAAATAAAATATTATTCCACTATTTTTTTAAAAGAATTTTAAACATATGAATAGTACTTATGTTTCTAATGGTTTTCATATTTTTTAAATTTTTAAAATTCAGTTTACTCTTTTTTCCACGGAAAGTTAAAATCTGTCCAAAATGACCAAAAATATTAAAAGTTCTATTAGGACAAACAAAAGTTGAGAGTGTCTTTTTCTAATTTTTTCTTTATTTTTAATATCTTAAAATTTCATGATATATTATTATTATATTTACTTTTAATAGATCATGATTTATCTCATAACTTGTGATCATGATATCTGAATTCGAATTTACATATTAAAACTTAAGTAATAAATGAACCGAGCTAAAATAATTCTTCAAAGCGTTAAGTGAACTAACTCTTATGCTTATTACAATTACTAGATCCTTTCTCCGCGCTACGCGCGGATAATATATTTAAATTTGTTACATTTATTATTTTTATTTGTATGTAAATTTTTATATATTAAATTACATATAATTAGTTGTTAAATTTTATTTTTTTATATATTTTTAGTTTGAAATAAGTATTTCTATTATGTGTAACACAATTAAGTAATAAAATATTAAGAATCAAGTTCGAGATTTTAGAGTTATGTAAAAAAAAAAATTATGTATAGAACATAAATTATCTTATTTTAAGAGATCGGAATCTCATCTCGAATAAATTCACGAAAAGAAAAAATACTTCAATCCTACTTTAAATATAAAACCCCCTTTTAAAAAAATGTACTTAATAATATTTTTTTACGTGTAATAGTTGAAAAATGACAATTGAATATCGATCTAGAATATTATTTTAATATATCTAATGGTAAAATATTAATTGTAATAAAATTTTTTTGAATGTTGTAATATTACATGAATTAGAAGTCTTTAAAAGCTACATTGAGCACTATCAATTATGAAAATTATATTATGATTTTATTTGACTAAATCTTTCTTTCCGTGTATATTTTTTGTTTTATTTTGTATTTTTACAATTTTATTGCCTAATTCTTTTATTGCAGAGAATTGATATTTTCAATTTTTGTTTCATATACTTTAAAAGTCTTTGGTTGATTTTTGTTTGTTTTCTTTCTCCAATTACAATGTTCAGTTCAACCGTTTTTTTTATCAAACTACTAATATCATCAGATAAAAAAGCTTAAACTACAATAATGAAGTGAATATTTGTGCTATAGAAAACTGATTTAGTCACTAATATAGTGAGATATTATAATATTAGAAGGTATGAAAATTTTTCTCTGCTGTCCTACACTGAACATAATTAAGTTGTTGTCAATTGATTCTATATTTTTGATAACTGGAAATACATCTATATGTCTTTCTTACATTATCCCTAATTGGTTTACG
>NC_027755.1:34933745-34956281 GCF_000695525.1 Brassica oleracea var. oleracea | reverse complement strand
TGTTGAATATGATTCCATGAAAGCTTTGACGACGGGTTTATATAGGAGCAAGAGAGGAAGGTGGAATGATTTCATCGTAAAGAGCATAAATGAATAATTGGAGGAATTTGGAACGATAAATACATATGAATTCATCGACTCAGCCTCGACTGTTTTAGGGTTTCTTTTGAATTGGGTTTATGGGCCAACTACTTCAATTTACGGATCAAGAAAAAAAAGCAGCTCAGCATCGGTGTGATGTGGACAAATAAACTCATCCCATTGGCTAATTTTAATGGCTGACGTGGATGGTCTCCCTGATGCTCATATAACCTTTTTAGTATAGGTTAGATTATTCCTGCTATTGTAGGCATCACCACTGTACAATTTAAATTAAAATTTTGATGAGCCGGTTTTACAAAAATGAGCCTATTGAATCATTTATAAAGAACAGTTCATTGATATACATTAGTGTGGCCGTTTGTAAACACGCCATAGGTTGGCTAGAGCCTAGCGCCAAATTATGACGGAAATTAAACCGGGATTAATCGAAGATTTATTTTTATGTTTCAATATTAATAAATTATTTAATACTACAATTTTCGGGTCGAATATATATTTAAAGTTGTGTAACCCAAGGCGATATTTCCCAGCACAATTGGTTAATGCTACATTGTATACCTTTAATGTAGAGATTGCAAACAAGTTGTCCCGTCCCGTTCTAGACCGCAGTAGAATTATCTTCAAGCGGGTCACGACGGGTCAGAAATGTGCGGGCCGCGGTCTCCGGAGTGGCTGCCCAAATCCGTCCCGCTATATGTACAAGCTTTTATGGATCGGTCCCTGGAACAAATGATAATACACACAACATGACACTTCAGACTACTCCAAGACGATTTAGGCCACTCTAGGACATGATTCATGCCGTTGAACTGGACATGATTCATCCGTGATGATTTGCTTATTTGTTATTCAAAAAAATAGATGTAGTTAATTTTGTCACACTGTAAATATATTAACATACCAATTAAAGATAATTGCAGAAGGTGTTTTTCATTAGCTTATAACTCATAAGTTCATAACCAATGTTTGATGAATTCAAAAATTAAATAAAACCAAACACCAAATAAAAGCTGTCAATTCTAAAGTAAATAAAAAAAACACCAAATTTAAACACCACTGGAGTTCAAATCGCATCGTCGGAGCTCGAATCATCATTACCGAAATTCGAGTCGTAATTGTCGGAGCTCAAATCGTAATCGAAACTCCTTTCATTTTCTAGGGAGAGGGAAGTCACACGAATCATCTTTTTCTCGTTCTCTCTTTCATTTTTTGTCACCAATTGAATAAAAAACAAGAATAATATCTCTTCGGACCAACCATATTCACCCACTAAACTGGAAACAATATGATTATTTTTGGTTTGAAAAAGAAGTCGTCTTACAAAAGGCCCAATTTGGCAAAACAATTTTGTTCAATCAATTCACTGAAGATGTTAGACATACGGCCTCAGCCCAATAACATGATTGGGTTTACAGAGAGCGTTTCGATAAGAAAACCGTTAAACAGTAAAGGTTTCCGAAAATTAAAGAAAAACAAAAGAAGAGAATAGAATAGTTGTACCCCTTGATACCACAATGATTGAGAGAGGTCAGATAAGAGGTGATCAGGTCGCTCCTTTAAACTCAAGAAACTGGAGTTTGATCTGTCGTTGCAATATTTACACAAAAAGGATGTTGAAAGATTTTCTCCTTTGGAATTTGGTTCGTGTAACCTTAAGTGATTGGAGCTTGACATGTTTTGTTGTTATTTTACATGGACAATGATTTAACATAGTTCAATGGAGTTTGGTTTGTGGTAGTTGTGTTACACATAAAGAATGTTGTGTGTGACACTCTTGTGGATTAAATAAGGATCTGTGAAGACAAGTGTGCCGTGAAAAGTTTTTATTGGTTCCTTTATTAGATATGATAAGCAAGCTAGGAGATCTATAATCACAAATTAGAAAAATTTGGTGATGCTAAAACTTTGAAAAGAATACATTATTTAATAAGAAAATATTTTGTTAATATATAACGTAAGTTTAGGTCAAGCTTTTAATGTTGTAATTCTCTCAGGAAAAAACAAGGGTTGTAGGGTTTTATGGGTGAGTGAATTAATTAAGAAAAGTGACCAACATGTGTTGGATCATAGAAAATATGGGTAGCCTAGGAATTTGTTCGTCTCGAGTCATGTGTAACGTCCAATAGTTCAAATACATTTATAAAATGAAATAATATATCAAAATCTAGTTCAGATTAAAACATAATTATTCGGTTATACATATCAAATTAACTAGTTAATAGTAATGGTATTTAGCCCTGTTCTAAAAATCGGCCGCCTAGCCGTCTAGGCGGCCGCCTAGGCGCTACGCGTCACTATTCCGCCCCGATTTATGCCAAATCGGTTTAAAAAATTGGATATCCGATTTTTTTCCGCCTAGACCGCCTAAATGACCGCCTAGCCGCCTAAATGACCGCCTAGCCGCCTAAATGACCGCCTAGCCGCCTAAATGACCGCCTAGCCGCCTAAATGACCGCCTAGCCGCCTAAATGACCGCCTAGCCGCCTAAATGACCTTTTATTTTTAATAATATTTTTATTTTTTATTTGATCTAAAATTTTATAAATATCATTTATATTCATAATTTTGATAAAAAATACACTATATTAAGTTTATATATTCTATTTGTGTGTTTTATATAATCTTAAACATGAAAATGTATTAATGTTACACACAATTAAAGATTAACATGTTTTATAACACAGTAAACCATCTAAAAATTCCGCCCCGCATAATTTCCGATTAATCCCCGAGTTTCTCTTTAGGCGCTAGGCCCAACCCGACCGTCCGACTAGCGCCTAGCGCGTTCAAGAACAGGGGTATTTAGTGGTCTCAAAAATAGGTGCAACAGACAGAAGCTAGATAACGTCCAAAACTGGTGAGGACCAATAATAGAAAACGACAAAGTAAGGTTTTAAGATATTTTATGATCCAAACGACGGAGACACATGACCACTTTCAACAGCGCACTGACATTTCAATCTCCGTACGTATTATCTTGAAAATCTCAGGTTCGCCTTGAACTCTTCAGTTTTCTCTCTAATGGCTATGATAAGCTTACTTGAAATCACAGTTTCTTTCCTCTTTTTCTCCTTCTTCTTCGGATACTTCTTGATTATGAAGAAACCTCACCGTTCGTTTCCCACGAACTGGCCATTCCTCGGTATGCTCCCGGGCCTACTCGTAGAGATCCCTCGTGTGTACGACTATGTAACCGAGTTTCTCGAGGCCTCCAACTTAACATTTCCTTTCAAAGGCCCATGTTTCGGCGGCCTCGACATGCTGTTCACCGTAGATCCAGCTAATATTCATCATATCATGAGCTCAAACTTCGCAAACTACCCCAAAGGATCCGAGTTCAAGAAGCTCTTCAGTGTCTTAGGAGATGGGATTTTCAACGCGGATTCAGATTTATGGAAGGATCTGAGGAAGTCAGCTCAAAGCATGATGAGTCGCCCGGAGTTTCAAAGGTTTACACTAAGAACAAACATGAGTAAGCTAGAGAAAGGGCTTGTCCCCATTCTTGATCACTTTGCTGAGAAGAAACTAGTCTTTGATTTACAGGATGTGTTCCAAAGATTCACCTTCGACACTACGTTTGTTTTAGCGACCGGGATAGATCCAGGCTGTCTCTCGATCGAAATGCCGAAAATCGAGTTTGCTAAGGCTTTAGATGAAGCAGAGGAAGCTATATTTTTCAGACATTTCAAGCCGGAGATTGTTTGGAAGATGCAAAGGTTGCTTGGGTTTGGAGACGAGTTGAAGATGAGCATAGCTCACTCGACTTTCGATCGAGTTTGCTCTGAGTGCATAGCTTCAAAGAGAGATGAAATAACACGTGGAGTTACTAGCATACACTCTTCTTCTAAAGATTTGTTGATGTCTTACATGGATGTAGACACCACCAAGTACAAGTTGCTGAATCCGGGTGACGACAAGTTCCTCAGAGACATGATTTTAAGCTTCATGTTAGCGGGGAGAGACACCACAGGCTCCGCTCTCACTTGGTTCTTCTGGCTTCTCTCCAAGAATCCAGAAGTAACGACCAAGATCCGTCAAGAAATCAACACAAAACTATCTCCAAGAACCAATAATGATTCTGATCATTTCTCCTCGTTTAATCCCCAAGATTTAAACAAGTTGGTGTATCTGCATGGCGCCTTGTGTGAAGCCCTCAGGCTATACCCACCGGTTCCGTTTCAGCACAAGTCTCCTACAAAACCCGACGTTCTTCCGAGCTGACACAGAGTCGATGCAAGTACCAAGATTGTGTTTTGTCTGTACTCACTAGGGAGAATGAAATCGCTATGGGGAGAAGATGCATCAGAGTTTAAACCGGAGAGATGGATTTCGGAAACTGGAAGGCTGATACATGTGCCATCCTTTAAGTTCTTGTCGTTTAATGCAGGTCCAAGGACTTGTTTGGGGAAAGAAGTGGCTATGACGCAGATGAAGACAGTGGCTGTGAAAGTCATACAAAACTATGAGATAGAGATCGTTGAAGGACACAAGATTGAGCCAGTTCCTTCTATTATTCTTCACATGAAACAAGGCCTTAAAGTCATGGTCACTAAGAGATGTAATTTGGTCTGAACGTTGTGCAATACTTTTGTAGTAATGATCGAAGTTCTATATAATATTGTGACTTGTTATTAAAAATATGAAGCTAGATTCTCACCCGCACGGTTGCGGGAATATTTATATATAATTATAGTTTTAGATTAAGATTTTATGAATTGATAATATTTTATATTTCGGTTTGCAAGCAAATTGTATTTTGTTTTGGTTTTCGTTTGGTTCCGATGTGATTGTGGGTTTGAAAGTGGTTTGGGTTTTATTATTTTAGTTTGGTTCAAGTTTAGTTTGAACACATGAGTCTAAAAAAGAATATGGAATTTTCAATTTTGATTCTAATTTAGATAGCTATACTTTTTGTTAAATTTTCTTGTTTTTATTTTTTTTGTTTTTACATGTCTTTATATTTTGAATATGTTTAGAAAATCTGTATATCTCAGATTATATACCAAATCAAAAACATATATGCTAATTTCGTACTTTTATGTGATAAAAGTAAATTGTACATTTAATAGTTATGATTAGAACATATACTAATATAATTTTGAAATAGTAAATATTTTTTATTTAAAATATAAGACATATATTTTTAAAAAATTATAAATATGTTACCGTTATATTCTTAAAACCATAACACACTGTTAACTGAATCGAACCAAAGTTGAAATCAAAATGGCTACCCAAACTGAAAACCAAACCGGTCGTAAAGTTTATACTTTATATACGCCTTGTTCAAACAAACATAGAAGTATTGATGATTCTCTCCTCCAACCTAGATTTTTTTTCAAATACATACTAAACACACAAAATCGCAAAAATAATCGTCTCTAATAAGAAAGTTATAAAGATTACACATAAGACCAAAAATTATCACACCAAACGATTGATAATGTGTCACATTGTTGTTTTTGTATCCATGAGATCATAAGCAAAGACTCCACTTTTGGCTTGGTTTCTTTCTACGATTTTCCGTTCAGTAATCTTCGCCAAATTCTTCTCCACCTATATCATACGTGCTTCTAGAGTCAATGCTAGCTCCTCTATTGCAATATATATGTGCTTCAAACTTTCATCATCATCATCTTCCTTCTCATTGGATCTCTGGTTTTCTCCACATTTATGGACAAAACACTATTTTTCCTTGTTTCCATCAGCGACTGTAGTCTTCTTTTTCTCAGCCTTGATTCCATTTATATCAAGCTCATCATCACAGTTTTGTCTTGTCTGAGAATGGTGATACATCAGTGTCAACTACTCCATTAACAGCGAAAAGAGGATCTGAGAGTAGTTTTCATTAGCTTGGCTCAGAACCGTGGTCTTTATGATATGCTTCATGATTTTTCTTCTTCTTCTTCTTCTTTTTCACTCCTTTTCTTGATTTCTCGTGGTGCTACAGTTTCTTTTTCATAAGAAATCTTTTGAGAAATCCATGAGTCATTTTTATCTGCTCAAGTCTGTTATATTTTCCAAATGACCCAGAGGCATCATCTCAGCTGCGGTAATGTTATCATAACAATCCTTACAACTAACATGATCACTCGCTTGTATCTCAAAAGCTCATGTTTCCTCTTAACTAATTCCTTCTGAGAGAACTCATTAAGTGGCACCTCTCTTAAAGTTGATCGAACCACAATCTAAGACAAATATGCCTCTTAGGAGTAACACAAACCTAAGCATTTTGTCATCAGTGTAAGGAAGTAAGTTTGTCTGATAATGTCACGCTTCTTAGTCTTGCTTGTGGCCCCAACACCAAACGCCCAATTTAAGTCGTTGTTTCTTGAAACCAAGTTTTGAACTTCATGGTCCTGAAATTATTCTATGCAAGGAACCAAGTAAGAGTTCCATACGATATGGATTCTAAAGTTCATGAGAGAGATTCCCACCAAGTGTTAGAAAGATGCATGGGATCATGGAGTCCCTGAACTCAAAGTTTACAGTTATTAACTTATACAAACAACTCAGCAGCAATTGCAAATACATTCACCAAAGATCTGAGCAGATAATTAGAAAGAATCCGGTAAAAATATGATATACTTTAAATTCTCTGAAGCATGTAACAGAGTTCAATCATTCACACACATGAAAAATGCATACTTTTAAGCACAATGAAAAAATATTTAAAACTAAGTATCTTCTCTCTGTGTGATGAACGCATTGAACTACTACAATTCGACAATTCTTGAAGGATTATGACACAAGACATCAAAGAACATAATCATTTGATAAGAAACTTATGAAAACACAGAAGAGTATTGATGAAATTACATATGTAGTCTTTGTACTCTGGAGCAACATAAGAGTCTGAAAGCAGAAATAGGTCACCATAATTAAAAATTATGGTCTTCCTAACTAGGACCATGTTCGAATGCTACAATCAGACCCTGACTTGAGACTTCCAAGGCTCTATTTAAAAAAATAAAAATCACAGATTAACTGATGCTTTTCATAAACTGTACCAACAAAAAAAATAGTTTTAAAACCACAGTTTTATGATGTACAATTTTTAGACTAAAATTCTAATGAAGTAAAATTCATCCAAAATGTTTACTAATTCTATCTAAACAGATTTCTTTATTTTATCAACTGTTTTCATTCTCTAGTTACACAATATAAATCATTATCATATCAATATATATATATATATATATATATGTATTTATTTATCTTTTTGGAAATGAAAACCCCATAAAATGAAGGGCCATTAAGATGTTTCAGTGTACAAGCCCGGCTCTGGTTACAGTTTCAGATGTTGCTTCGGTACTATATATAACACCATGCAAAGGAACTCTAATAGGAACTCTGTTTCATTTCAAGCTTACCTTCATGGTAATGACTTTGTTTAGTTTAATCTAATGAAAGGTTTGCTCAAAAAGGAACTCTAATAGGATTTTCTTATGATCTCAAAATGTTTATATATTCTGAACAATTTGAGAACTGATCATTTGTTTGTGTGATCCACTTATGAATCAGGGGTTTGCGAGGGTGGAGATGAGATCATTGTTTATGGACTTGACTATAAATAACATTCTTAGAATGATGGCTGGGAAACGATTCTATGGTGACGGAACAGAGCAAGACGACAATTCGCGGCGAGTGAGACATCTGATTGACGAGGTGGTGGCCAAGGCAGGCGCAGGCAATGCTAACGATTATATCCCAATCTTGCGTCGGTTCACAAATTTTGAAAAACAGGTCAAGAAGTTAGCTGGCCGAGTCGATGAGTTCTTACAGAGTCTGGTGGGTGAGAAACGTGCTAATAAAGAAAAGGGCAACACTATGATGGATCACTTGCTTTCTCTCCAAGAAATGCAGCCAGATTATTACACGGATGTCACTCTGAAAGGAATCATAATTGTAAGTATTGATAATTATACGGGTTGTGACACAACAACAACACTAGCACAAAACACTATATGCTATGTCTTGGTCTTGAGAAATCCATTTTTACTATGTAAGAACACTAACTAAACTTTATAAGTTATAGCCATTGATTGATTCTTGATTTTAATTATACAGGTTATGATTCTTGCTGGAACTGAAACATTAACAGGGACGTTGGAATGGGCCATGTTGAATTTGTTGAATCATCCAGAGGTATTAAGGAAAGCAAGAAACGAAATCGATACCAAGATCGGTTTTGACCGGTTAATAGATGAACCGGATACTAAAAGTCTCCCTTATCTCCAAGGGATTGTGTTGGAGACCTTACGTCTTCACCCGGCAGCTCCGACACTTGTGCCCCACATGACATCAGACGATTGCATGTTGGCAGGGTACGATGTTCCACATGGGACAATGCAATTGGTAAACGTTTGGGCTATGCATAGAGACCCATCTGTATGGGAAGATCCAGAAATGTTCAAGCCAGAGAGGTTCGAAAATGAAAAGGAAAAGCAAAAGGTGTTGTCGTTTGGGATCGGACGACGAGCTTGGCCCGGGGTCGGGCTAACTCATCGGCTAGTGACCTTGGCTCTCGGATCGATGGTTCAGTGTTTCGAATGGGAGAGAACTGGAGAAAAGTATATTGAAACTAGAGAAGCACCCATGATGCGTCCAGCGACTCCCTTGCTAGCCATGTGTAAAGCTCGTCCCATTGTCCATAAGACTCTCGATGCTTTTGCTTGAATGTTGTAACTTTCCTTGAAGGCTAACATTCAATGCTTTTGCTTGAGAGCTAATTTGTCTTTATGTTCGAAAATAATATAAGATCATGTTTCATTTTTTTTTTGTTCTGGTTCTTGAATAGAGTCTAGAGCGGGGTGAAATCCGCTTCCAACACCCATGTGTTGTTACTATTCCAACTATTTTATGAGTTACATATATTGCATCTATTTTAGGAGATCGCATGTCTTTAAGGGAGCCAGATCTAGTCCATTTTCGTTTGTATAGAACTGTTAGCGGTATTATATATTTTTTTTTTCTGTTTTTGAGTTGATACGTTTGTTTTTTTATTGGCTAATTGGGTAAACATATAACACACAATTATGAGACACAAAATACTGAAAACATCATACAAATACTATAAAAAAACGATCTCAAAATATTTTGATCATAAAGAAATAAAATTCGATAACATAAATCAAGTTACTACATCAAAAGTGAAAAAAATAATATAAAACCAAATTCGAAGTAAGAAAAATGATCTTGCCAAAAGAAACCAAACAAACTTAATAGATAACAACAGTAGGGATGAATGACTAAGTCAATTTTGGAGAGCATCGTAAGGTAAAGATTAGTTAGAGAGAGAGAGACGAAGACTTGAAAAGTCCACTCGAGTCTTCTTCCAATAATCTCAATTCTTTGTTACAGTATCTTTCAATTCACACCAACCACATGTTTCTTCATCTATTGACTCTCCTTATTTCTCTCTCTCTCTAAATTTTTCTATCACAACTATGGAGAAACTCTGTTTTAGATACTCTGTTGCTCTCTTTATGACTATGGTAGTTATTGTTCTTCTTCCACGTCACACTCTTTCCGCTACTTCTCAATATTCTCGTCCCGAGAAGTTCTACGTCAACTGTGGGTCGGATTCTAACATCACCTATGGTGGTCGGACCTTCGTCGGAGATATGATCTCCGGTAGTAACTCCGTCTCCTTCAGCAGTAAAGGAACCGAAGCCATCAACCAATCAGGACCGGGAATCTACGGGACGGTGAGGATATTCAGACGCCCTTCTTCTTACAAGCTCCAACTCGATTCTGTCGGTCTACACTTTGTGCGTCTCCATGTCTCCTCTCGGACAGAGCTTTTAACTTCTCGTTTCACCGTCTCCGCCACATCTGGCTCCACTCACCACTTCAAAAGCTTCTCGGTTCAGAACTTCAACGAGACCCCACGAGTCGAGGAGTTTCTCCTGATGATCGACTCTTCGAAACTCGAAATCCGATTTGTGCCTGAACCTACCTATGTAGCTCTTGTCAACGCCATCGAAGTGTTCTCCGCTAATAACGACCTCGAGATTACGCCCGAGTCCGACAAGAATCTCCATACGGTTTACAGATTAAACGTAGGAGGGCAGAGAGTCACGCCTGAAAACGACACCTTGGGACGTACCTGGTCGCTTGACGATGACTTCCTCTACCAAAAAGAAGCTGCGAGAAACAATAGAACAGCGCAACAGCCTAACTACGATTCGGGTTCGGCCACGGAGTACACGGCGCCTGCTTTCGTCTACCAAACGGCTAAAGCAATCAACCGCAGCTCGAGCGACCAAACGGATATGCTGATGAACGTTACTTGGTCGTTTAAGGTGCAAAATAAAACAAAGCATTTCATCAGGGCTCACTTCTGTGATATCTTGAGCGGTTCACAAAGCCCCGACTCCGATTTTTATCTGTATGTGAACGGGCGAGCGAGGAAAAATGTAAATCCTTCAGAGCAGATTAGGCTGGTCACTCCTTTTTATATCGATGTCGTGGATGTCTCTGATGGCTCTGGACTCTTGAATGTTAGCATAGGTACTAAGGAGCCCCGTAAGGATGCTGGTTTTCTTAATGGTCTGGAGGTGATGGAGTTTCTGAACAAATCCGATTCTTCAGATAAAAGTAGTTCCCTGGTTCACATCATTATTGGTTGTGTTGCTGCTGTTTCTATCCTGGTTTTGAGTTTGTTGTTTACCATTTTTTTCTTGAAACGGAGGAGATCGAAGAAGAAGAAGAAGCCAGAGGAGGAGGCCACTATATGGTCTCCTGTGGAACTGTACAGAGGTGGGAGCTCCGACAATAGACTATTCGATCCGGTCTATAATTCGCCATTACGCACCAATAGACCTTTCGATCCGGTCCATAACTCGCCACTACGCAACCTAAACTTAGGCTTGAAGATTGCATTCGCAGACATTCGGAGAGCTACAAACAACTTCGACCCCCAGTGGTTGATCGGGAAAGGCGGTTTTGGAGACGTCTACAAAGCCATTCTTCCGGATGGAAGCAGGGCAGCTATCAAGAGAGCAAAGACCGGTTCAGGACAAGGGATACAAGAGTTTCAAACGGAGATCCAAGTCTTGTCAAGAATCCGGCACAAACACCTCGTTTCTTTAAAAGGCTACTGCGACGAAAACGCGGAGATGATCCTTGTCTACGAGTATATGGAGAAAGGTACGCTTAAAGAGCATCTCTACGGCTCGGATATGCCTTCGTTGACGTGGAAACAGAGGCTAGAGATATGCATTGGAGCAGCCAGAGGATTGCATTATCTCCACAGCGGCTCGGAAGGAATCATCCACAGAGACGTCAAATCAACAAACATACTACTAGACGAGAACAACGTGGCCAAAGTTGCGGATTTCGGGCTCTCGAAACTCGCGGTCCGCGAACAAGATCCGGTCAATATCAGCATGAACATCAAAGGGACGTTCGGTTACCTCGACCCGGAGTATCTGCAGACGCACATCTTCACGGAGAAATCGGATGTGTACGCGTTCGGAGTCGTACTCCTCGAGGTTCTGTGCGCGAGACCTGCTCTCGCGCACGATCTTCCGCACGAGGAAGTGAACCTCGCGGAATGGGCGTTGTTCTGCTTATCGAAAGGGATAGTCGACGAGGTTTTAGATACGAAACTGATTGGTCAAATCGAGGCGAGTTCTTTGAGGAAGTTCATGGAGATTGTTGAGAAGTGTTTAAGGGACTGCGGCGAAGAGAGGCCGAGCATGGGGGACGTGATCTGGGATCTTGAGTATGTTCTGCAGCTTCACATGACGCCGGTTCAGAGAGAGCCTCACGAGGATAGCACCATGACGATCTCTGGCGTTGGAGGTGGAAACTCGTTGGTGGTTCCGAGGTTGATGGTGAGTGATTCGTTTAGCGACAACTCGTTTGTTCAGAAGAAGAGCAGCGATGGAGATTCATCCGAGACTCGGGTTTTCTCCCAGTTGAAGATCTCTGAAGCAAGATAAAAAAAGGCTTTGCGTTAACCGGGTTTCCCAAACTTACCGTGTCCATACTGGTTAACCGGTATGGAAATCATCATATCCAATTGGTCCGTTTGGAATTTTATAGATTTAAAAGTTGATAAAAAATTATACTAATAGATTTAAAAAGTAATGAAATATTTTTCAAAACTTTTTTTGTGTAATGATTGGAGTCTTTTTTTTCTTTCACAAATGTAATGATTTTAGTTATTATATTTCATGAACTCTATTTAACAAAAATAATATGAACTGTTTAACAGAATTAGCTATTGTCACTATTTTTTTTCACCAATTAGATTGATAAAGGTCGATCTTACAATGTAGAAAACTTGTTTTGTCGAATCGAACTGGATGAAGAAGTTCGCAAAAGTGAACATTAGACCATTTGATTAAAGTCACCTTCTCCAACTTCTTTTATTATTGGAAAAACTTCATAATATATTTTAATATTCCAGTTACTTATTTTAGTAACCGCTTGGTTCAACTTTTGTAAAATCATGAGCTGAATTTTGTTTGAGACAAACTAATTGGAAAAACTTAAAAAATATAATACTTTTATTAAAATTCAATTACTCATTTTAATGAACATTGGGTTCAAATGCTGAAACAAAAAACCGGTTATCGCCGGTTTAAAAAAGAGTAAATCAAAGCAGAAGCATAGTCAGGTGGTTGTGATATGGGCGATGAACAAGTCCACATTCCGAGCCGACGAACCACCAGGCTCCAACGCCGATCTCGCTGCATTCTTCAGCTCTGTCGCTCTCCTCCTCATATCCTCCGCGGCGGGTCCTTCCGTGACAGCCTCAATGCACCTCTCAACCTCCGCGACCTTAAGCTCGCCGTCCACAGCGTCATCCCTCATCCTCACTCCCATTCCGAACACATCCACAAGCAATCTCGCGTCAAGCGGCTGATCGATCCAACTCGGGTACGCCACCACCGGAACACCAGTCGCCACGGTCTCTATCGTCGAGTTCCACCCACAATGTGTAACAAAACAAGAGATCGCCACGTGGCTCAATATCCTCTCTTGAGGACCCCACTCAATAACGACCCCTTGTCCTTCTTGAACCATCTCCTGCCAAACGGCGACGTTTTGAGCGTTCTCCTTAGGTCTAAGCACCCAGAGGAATGAAACTCCTCTGTTTCTCAGAGCCGTCGCTATGCTCTCGACTTGGTTCTCCGACGATTTGAGCAAACTTCCAAAAGATATGTAAACAACAGAAGACCTAGCTTGCTTGTCAAGCCACTCCATGCAATCACCATTATCTAGGGTTTTGTCTTCATCAGCTCCCAGTAGATATGGAGACACCAAAGGACCAATAGGCATTACCGGTTTCAACTCGGACATCGAATCGATTATCTCTGATTCGAGTTGGTAAAATGTATTAACCAAAACCCATTTCACATTTTTTAAGCATTCGATGAAATCCACCATTAGGTTATTTAGGTGACTTCCTGCAGAAGGCAAGAGAAATGAAGGGAGATCTCCAACTTCCAACAATGGCAAACCTGGTAACTCAACGGTTTGTGTCAGATCTTCGAGATTGTCGGGGAAAGTGTTTGTCTTCATGTAGTAACGGTAATAAACCGAGAAAGCTCCACAAGCTTCGATCCAGAGGAGTGCACAAGGGATGTTGTATGCAGCTGCAACACCTGGAACCCATGGAGCAAATGGCACGGTGACCATGCAAGAGAATCTCTTTGATTCGACGATTTTAGACAAGTTCTTGGCTCCGACATTTTTCAACGACACGATGAGAGAATCTGCATCTCTTGGGTCGTCTTTAGGTAGACCGTCGGGAAAGAAAGCGAGGTCCACCGGGCTCGGTTGTTCATCTTCTGCGGCGGTCGAGAGGAGGTCACGGGCTTGCTCGGTGGTGGCGAGAGTGAAGTGTAGGTTCGGTCGTGAGAGAAGTTTGGCGAATTTGAGCATTGGTTTGAGGTGACCTTGGTACGGTAGGGCTACCAATAGAACATGTGTTTCTTGACTCTCAATACTTCCCATTATTACTTCTTTTTAGTGATAACTTAAGAGGTATTAGACTTTGGGTTTTGTATGACCTTGTAAGCTGTAATTGGAGTCTATATATATATAACAATGGTTATCTATTGATAGATTTTGGTCAATGAGGATATTAACTATTAAGTGAGATTTTGGTAAGGAAATCTACTTGCTCTAATAATTGGTAACCCAGTGAAACGCTGTTGAATATATTGAAAATTTACCATCTTACCTCAATTCAAACTTGTAAACATGCTGGAAAAAGAGCAAGTTCTACAGTCATAAGTCTTTAAATTAATGCGGCATAAGTTTAACAATAATTTAGTTTGGTTAGGAATGGGCCATACTGACGAAATAAATACTGGTCAATATTCAAACTTATTTTTTCTGTGTTTTGTAAAATTGTTGACAAAAAAAGCATTCTTACCCATTTTGTTAATATATATGGCCATCGGTCAATGGTCATTTGGGTCCAATTATAGTTAAGTATATTACGTGTTACATGCCATTCATGAACAACTAACCATCACATGCATTTATGTGTTAATTACCTCTATAGTTAAAGTTACCATGATACCATCCCATCATATAGACAATATTGTTGCATCTTTGACTGTAACTAGTTAATTTCAAGAGAATGTGATGAAAAGAAAATGAATTATTATTTTAGAAATGAATAAAAAATGAAATAGAAAATGAAATCATATTAGTGGAATAGTGAATCTCTTCATTGTACCCATTTATAGTAAAACAAAAAAGATCATTTTAATAAGAAGTTATTTATTTATAGATTGGAATACGTAGAATTTTATTGTAAGTGATTAATTTATTATATGAGCTAATGGAGTGATGCGTTTCAAATATATCTATAGTAGAAAAAGCGTTTGATTGCAACTTTTAATCAATTTGTTAGCTCAGCCCTAGTACCGTTTAAACTTTAGACCCAACTACATTCACTCATTAATTAGGTTGAATAGCAAGTATGAAACAGAAGAGACCGAATTGCAAATCAGTTGTTCCTCTTAGAACATTTTAGTCCAATTTTAACATGTTTTTAGCATTGTTTATTTATGTAATACAGTCCTTAATAAACTAAAAAAAATGTTTAAAATAATTGGAGTTGAAATACAGATGCACTGCAACTGCGATTGCGAAAGAGTAAAAAGGCGATGATGGAGACAAAACTTTTAATACTTAAACGAACAGGCACAAAGTGTTCAAATACAAAAAAATATATAAAGGCAAAAAAAAATTTTAAAAGTAGAGTATTCTTATTGATGGGTTGGCTTTGGTGCTAATCTTTTTATTTATTCTTATTGATTATATATTAATTTAAAGTAGAATACATCATTATAAAACAGATCCGACAGATTAAATACAAAGAGAAACGGATTAAATAAAAATACAACTGATGACAACGGATTTGTAACGAGTCAGATGATTGTGATATCTCTGATGAACGAGTCCAAATTTTGAGCCGAAGATCCACCAGGCGCCATCGCCAATCTTGCAGCCTGCTTAAGCTCCGTCACTCTTTTCCTCATACCCGCCGCCGCAGTTCCCTTTGTCACAGCCTCGATACATCTCTCTACCTCTGTGACTTTAAGCTCGCCCTCTACGGCGTCGTTTCTCATCCTCACACCTATCCCAAACACATCCACCAGCAGTCTTGCGTCGATCTGCTGATCCGTCCAGCTCGGGTATGCCACCACCGGAACACCAGCCGCCACCGTCTCTATCGTGGAGTTCCAACCACAATGTGTAACAAAACAAGAGATCGCCACGTGGCTCAGTATCCTTTCTTGAGGACCCCACTCAATAACGACCCCTTGTCCTTCTTGTACCATCTCTTGCAAAACGCCGACGTTTTGGGCGTTCTCCTTAGGTCTAATCACCCAGAGAAATGAAACTCCTCTGTTTCTCAGAGCCGTCGCTATAGTCTCGACTTGATTCACCGAAGATTTGAGCAAGCTTCCGAAAGATATGTAAACAACCGAAGACCTAGCTTGCTTGTCAAGCCACTTCATACAATGATCATCAGCTTTCCACATATCCAAATTTTCCCCATCTAGGGTTTGGTCCTGATTAGCTCCCAACAGAGAAGGAGAAACTAGAGGACCTATTGGGATTATAGGTTTGAGACTCGACATCGACTCGATGATCTCTGATTCGAGTTCGTAGAACGAGTTCACCAAAACCCATTTCACATATTTCAAACAATCTGCGAACTCTGCCATGAGCTTATAGAAGTGACTTCCTTCACAGGGCAAAATAAACGAAGGGAGATCTCTGACTTCCAACAAAGGTAAAGACGGTAGTTTCACTGTTTGATTCATATCTTCGAGATTGTCGGGAAAAACGTTTGTCTTCATGTAGTAACGGTAATACACCGAGTAAGCTCCACAAGCTTGGATCCAGAGGATCGCACAAGGGATATTGTGAGCTGCTGCAACGGCTGGAACCCATGGAGTAAAAGGAGAAGAGATGATGCAAGAAAATCTCTTTTCACCAATGATTTTAGACAAGTTATTTCCTCCGACATTTCTCAACGACTCTAGGAGAGTTGGTTCGGCTCTTGGGTCGTCTTTAGGCAGACCGTCGGAGAAGTAAGCGAGATCCACCGGGCTACATGGGTTGTTTCCGGTGGTGGTGGCGGCGGCGGAAGAGACGAGGTCACGGGCTTGATCAGTGGTGGCCAGGGTGAAGCGGAGGTTCGATCGTGAGCTATGTTTGGCGAATTTGAGCATTGGATTGATGTGACCTTGCATTGGTAGTGTTACCATTAGGACATGAGTTTCGTGACACTCGGAACTTCCCATGATGACGTATAATTATTGTTTTTTTTTTTTGAGGTATTAGAGATTTTTTTTTTTTTTTGATAAAAGAGGTATTAGAGATTTTAGAGTTATGTTTTGATTGTCAGTTGAAATTAAAAGTAGTATATATATTTGATGATTTGTTAGTGATAGAATTTGCTTCATAAAGACATTATATGAAATTGTGGTAAGAAAATCCATCCATAGTAATTGCTAATCCCAAAAAATATTAACTACGTCAGTTACAAATCTTTTTTTTGGGTGAACTTTACACATCACGATTTGTCAGTTACAAATCTTATCTTAAACTAAAGCTTTTATTTTGTAGCGTACGTGACAGAACTATAATTATCACTAGTCTCGATCCGCACAACCGTACGAATTTTTGCTTTCATTTATTTTTATATAAATATTTTGTTTTCAATTCTAAATGAGTATATATTATAATATATATTATAATATATATGTGTCTATCAATTTTTAAAACATAATAAATTTACTGTATATTTTTTCATTGAATAGATTGTTTCAAACTTTCACATGTATTTGTATCTTTTTCTATATATATATTTTTTCGAATTATTATTTCATTATTAAAATCATAACTATATATATAAAGATTAGTAAAATATTGTTTTATTGTCATATTCAAAGATATTGTAACATTTCACAAATTTAGAAAGTTTTTAAAAAATCAAACATTTCGCTTCATAGATTTATATTATCGAGTAAATAATTAAACATTTAGTTTTTTGTTTAATTTTTAAAATAAACTATATAGTTTAAAATTTGTTTTCATTAGTTTAAGGTAGTAAGATTAATGATTGTTAGATAATCTGATTTTTGTTATTTAAAAAAAAAATCTTTATAATTTTAAAAGTTAACATCGACAACTATTTAAATACTTAGCATATAGAAGTATAAGATTACAACATTAAATTATATATATTTAATTTATATTATCTATAAGTCCAATGTATCATCTATTGTTTAAATCCAATTATTGATAGCCCAATAAAAATTTTTTGTAGGCCCAAAATTAAAATAATAAGATTAGATATTAAATGTAACATGACTTTATAGAAATAGGTCCATTAGGTCCATTTTTTAAAAAAATCATACACTAATCAAGGTTGTGACTTCTATTTAAATATATAAGATTTTTTTATTTGTGTCAAAAAATTTTATAGTACTAGGCTAATATCCGCGTCTTGCGCAGTATACGCGGTATAATAATGTTCATCAAATTTTTTTCATAATTATCACTTGGTTTTATCAATCTGAACTTCGTAACGGTTTTAGTATGGTTTTTCAGATTTTTGATATTTCGGTTTATGAAAATTAGCTACCATATTGTAACTATATCTAATTTGATTTAGTTCGGTTTATATACCAGATTTTTGGTTTATTCAGTTTTATTCCAAAAACCATAACTATATTTATCTTTTATAACAAAGGGTTATTAGTGATTTAAACCTCCAACTATTTTCAAATCAGATGAAAAACCTGCAACTAAAATTTTATGTTTTTAAACCTTCAGCTGTTAAACCGTTAATGCCGTTAATATTCCGTTAACAAAATCATTTTTTCTTAACGGAGACCCGTTAAATCGAAACGTAGCGCTTCATGTAATCACGAAAACGACATGAGGTTTTTATAATCAATGGATATTTTAATGATTTAAACATCCAACTAATTTTAAATCGGATGGAAAACCCACAACTAAAACTTTATGTTTTTAAACTTTTAACTATTAATCATTTAATGCTTTTAACCCTCTGTAAACAAAGTCATCTTTTCTAAATGGGGAACTGTTACATAAACGACACAAAATGCTTAAAACCTCCCTATATCAATGGGTAATGATGTTAAACTTATATTAACCCTATAATCAACTCTCTCAAATAAGAGATCAGATGTAGCACTTGGAAATCGAATTCACAGAGAATTTGAGAACACAATAGAGCATATTTTAATAGTATTGAATAGAGATAATATAAATGTACAAATATTAAAGTTAATACTATAATTTATCTTTATGCACTAAAGTTTTTATTCAAGATAAATCATATATTCAAATATATTATCTCAACTAATTATAAAGTATTAAAAATAATTTATTTTAAATTTACTTTATGTGTATTTTTACATATTTAATATGAAATCATATCAAAATTATTATTAAATGAGTAAATGCTTTATTTTAAATTTAAATCATATAATTTTTAGTTCTAGATTTTTAAACAAATTCTTATATATATATATATAGATATGCTTACAACACGTATCCGCTTCCTAATTTATTTAAAAAATTTGCTTATGCGCTTTCACACATTTCCGCTTCCACGTACCCGCTTTTGTTTCCATGTAATCCTATCTTGATATCAATTTAATAGTTCCCTTCAGAAAATATGACTTTGTTTAGAGAGGGTTAAAAGCATTAAAGGTTTAATAATTGAAGGTTTAAAAACATAAATTTTTAGTTGTGGGTTTTCTTTCCGATTTACAAATAGTTGGGGTTTTAAATAACTAAAATATCCATTGATTATAAGAACCACGTGTCGTTTTCGTGATTACATGAAACACTGCGTTTCGATTTAACGGGTCTCCGTTAAGAAAAAATGATTTTGTTAACGGAAGGTTAACTGCATTAACGGTTTAATAGTTGGAGGTTTAAAAACATAAAATTTTAGTTGAAGGTTTTTCATCCGATTTAAAAATAGTTGGAGGTTTAAATCACTAATAACCCTATAACAAATGTTAAATTATATGAAAAGAAATCAGATTTATTAAAACATAAATATTTATTCCTTAGTCTAACTTTTAAATATAATGTTTTATTTTTATTTAAATAATAAAATGAGAGTAAGAAAATAATAATATCATAATATTATTATATAATTATATTTTAGCACAAGCAGATTTATTAAAACATAAATATTTATTCTTTAGTCTAACTTTTAAATATAATGTTTTCTTTTCATTTAAATAATAAAATAAAAGTAAGGAAATAATAATATCATAATATTATTATATAATTATATTTTAGCACAAGAAGTTAGCAATAAAAATAAAAATACCTTTAAATTAATTTTATGAAAATGAACAAAATAACCATTTTAACTTAAAACAAAAATAAAAAATTATTAAAAATTAATGTTTTGATTATGGATATCATATTAATAAAATAATTAAGTATATATTATTAATATTATTATAAAATTTACATATAAGTATACTAATGTTTTCAATTAATCGATTCTTCGGTTTATTCGGTTTGATTGATTTATATACCAAACCATATTCATATACTGTGGTTTCTTAAAAATAAAAAATTCATTCGGTTTATTCGGTACTACCAAATCCAAACTAATTTCTCTATTTTAATTTTAATTGGTTTGATTTTACCAGATTGAATACCCCTTTATCGTTAATTAATTTTCCATAGGGATATGAAAGATTTCATATCTGAAATCATGCTAAAAGTAGCCATCAATTTTTTTGAAATGATTTTTTAGGCTGCTGGTCTTTTTGCGTTGAGGTAGTTGAAATTCTTTAGACACCGATTTCTCGTGTATATATAGTATGAGATTCTTTGATGACAAATATTTTCGATATAAATTAGCAAGGATACAGGGAAAATAGGCTTTTAATTCCTCAACTATTTGTAATCAACACTTTTAATACTCAACTCTAAGTTGCGCAAAATTAATTCTCAAGTTAATGTTAACTATGCAAAATCAGACTTTAGAAAATCAAATCGTTAACACTTAACTGGAACGTTAGTTTTAATACAAAAGGGGATTAGGTTTTGTCTTTAAACCCAAAAATCCTAAAATTGATTTCTGAGGTGATATAAAAAAAAAGACCATCTAATTCTGACATCAATATGGTGAAACCGAAGACGTGGAGGAAGACCGAAGAACATTGCCATTCAAAGGACACCAAGAACTAGTCAAACGAAGAACAACCAGCGTTATGCTTCTATGTCTACAAAATCGTTCTGCAAGGATACACAAATTTAATATGGAATGATTTTATGCCTAACTATTGATAATTATAACTAAAATTTTAGAAACTTTCTATTGCAAATGAATATTAATTGAGTACACATTATCATTATTACGGTTTGACTTGCCTTTTTTACTCAAACTGAGAAGTTTAGAGACCAATTTTTTCATTAATACTAACTTTCCTTTTAAGTTTACCTTCCTTTTATTTATATTTGCCATTACTACACATATTTGCCATTACTACACATGTTTTTTCATTAATACTAACTTTCCTTTTAAGTTTACCTTCCTTTTATTTATATTTGCCATTACTACACATATTTGCCATTACTACACATGTTTTTTCATTAATACTAACTTTCCTTTTAAGTTTACCTTCCTTTTATTTATATTTGCCATTACTACACATATTTGCCATTACTACACATGTTTTTTCATTAATACTAACTTTCCTTTTAAGTTTACCTTCCTTTTATTTATATTTGCCATTACTACACATATTTGCCATTACTACACATGTTTTTTCATTAATACTAACTTTCCTTTTAAGTTTACCTTCCTTTTATTTATATTTGCCATTACTACACATGTTTTAGCTATTAGGAGCTTGAATCGGATCTGTTATTAGTATTACATCTAAGTTCATGTTAACAACAATCACGAAGTTAGAAAAAATTCAAAAAGCTCTAATGCCTTGAATCAGTCATACGTTACACCAATAATAATATGTAATGCATCCATGAATAATGATTGTACCACCAATATATATCCATTAGAGAACGATAAGTTCGTGAAATGTATTAATCGATTATATTTGAACAAATATAAATAAATGGCTTTAACCGTTCTCAGTCAGCATGAATAACCATAGCTATGTATGACTTGGATCCACTATATATGAATTTTATTATGTTATATTGAACTATATATCATCAATTGCTATGATTATATAATGCCATGATTTTCACTATATATGTGATTGTTGTAAACTCAAATTTTCATCGAGGACGTTTAGGATACTGATACTGAAGCCACATTAACAATGCATCTAACGTAAACATAATAAAAAAACGAACTGGAAGAGTCTCAAACGTGTGGTCCGAACTGAAAGAGTCCCAAACGTGTTTTGAAAGAGTATCAAGTTCATACAAAAACTTCAAAATCTTTTCTCAGAAAAAAATTATAAACTTATCATCCACTATATCTTACTTCAAAACATAAACTATAACATTAGTGAGAGATTATGATTCAAAACGTAAACTATACCATGTTACTTACGGAGCTTACTTCAAAACGTAAACTATAACAGTAGTGAGAGACTATAATAGTTGTGAGAACGTAAACTATAACAGTAGTAAGGGCTTAATCAATATGTTTTATTGAGTATAACAGTAGTAGACTATAATAGTAGTGAGAACGTAAACTATAACGTAAACTATAACGTAAACTATAAGAGCATATGCATTGGTGTACTTGTATTAGGAGTCCTTAGGAGTTAAAAAGTATTATTTTTTAACTTTTGAATAGTTAAGGATTATTGTCTTAATCTTACGTCCAATAGTGTTATCCAATCAGAAGTCCTTAGGAATAAAATAATAATATATTTTTTTAAAAATTGAAAAAAAAAAAAAAAA